>NW_006795398.1:282635-319783 GCF_000442215.2 Lipotes vexillifer
CTCGCGCCCGTCTCTGGAGCTCCTTTAGGCAGCGCTCTTAAAACCCCTCTCCTCGCGCACCAGGAAACACAGAGGCAAGAAAAGGTCTCTTGCCTCTTGGGTAGGTCCAGACTTTTCCCCGGACTCCCTCCCGGCTAGCCGTGGCGCACTAACCCCTTCGGGCTATGTTCAAGCCGCCAACCCCAGTCCTCTCCCTGAGCTCCGACCGAAACCGAAACCGAGCCTCAGCTCGCAGCCCCGCCCGCCCCCGGCGGGTGAGCACACGAGCCTCTCGGGCTGGTGAGCGCCGGTCGGCGCCGATCCTCTGTGCGGGAATCTCTCCGCTTTGCCCTCCGCGCCCCTGTTGCTGTGCTGTCCTCCGCGGCTCCGAAGCTCCCCGCTCCGCCTCCCGCAATCTCTGCCCGCGAAGGGGCTCCTAGTGTGTGGAGACCTTTCCTCCTTCACGGCTCCCTCCCACTGGTGCAGGTACCGTCCTTATCCTTTTGTCTCTGTTTATTCTTTTTTCTCTTGCCCTACCCAGGTACGTGGGGAGTTTCTTGCCTTTTGGGAGGTCTGAGGTCTCCTGCCAGCGTTCAGTAGGTGTTCTGTAGGAGTTGCTCCACGTGTAGATGTATTTCTCTGTTTATTGTTTTTTTATTTCCATTACTCTAGGAGGTGGATCAAAAAAGATCTTTCTGTGATTTATGTCAAAGAGTGTTTTTCCTATGTTTTTCTCTAAGAGTTTTATAGTGTCCGGTCTTACATTTAGGTCTGTAATCCATTTTGAGTTTATTTTTGTGTTTGGTGTTAGGGAGTGTTCTAATTTCATTCTTTTATATGTAGCTGTCCAGTTTTCCCAGCACCACTTACTGAAGAGACTGTCTTTTCTCCATTGTATATACTTGCCTCCTTTGTCATAGATTAGTTGATCATAGGTGTCTGGGTTTATCTCTGGGCTTTCTATCCTGTTCCATTGATCTATCTTTCTGTTTTTGTGCCAGTACCATATTGTCTTGATTAGTGTAGCTTTGTAGTATAGTCTGAAGTCAGGGAGTCTGATTCCTCCAGCTCCGTTTTTTTCCCTCAAGACTGCTTTGGCTATTCGGGGTCTTCTGTGTCTCCATACAAATTTTAAGATTATTTGTTCTAGTTCTGTGAAAAATGCCATTTTTAGTTTGATAGGGATGGCATGGAATCTGTAGATTGCTTTGGGTACTATAGTCATTTTCGCAATGTTGATTCTTCCAATCCAAGAACATGGTATATCTCTCCATCTGTTGGTATAATATTTAACTACCTTCATCAGTGTCTTATAGTTTTCTGCATACAGGTCTTTTGTCTCCTTAGGTAGGTTTATTCCTAGGAATTTTATTCTTTCTTTTCCAGTGGTAAATGGGAGTGTTTCCTTAATTTCTCTTTCATATTTTTCATCATTAGTGTATATGAATGCAAGAGGTTTCTGTGCATTAATACTGTACCCTGCAACGTTACGAAATTCATTGATTAGCTCTAGTAGTTTTCTGGTGGCATCTTTAGGATCCTCCATGCATACTATCATGTAATCTGCAAACAGTGACAGTTTTCCTTCTTCTTTCCAATTTACATTCCTTTTATTTTTTTTCTTCTCTGATTGCAGTGGCTAGGACTTCCAAAACTATGTTGAATAACAGTGGTGAGAGTGGACATCCTTGTCTTGTTCCTGATCTTAGAGGAAATGCTTTCATTTTTTCACCATTGAGAATGATGTTTGCTGTGGGTTTGTCATATATGGCTTTTATTATGTTGAGGTAGGTTCCCTCTATGCCCACTTTCTGAAGAGTTTTTATCATAAATGAGTGTTGAATTTTGTCAAAAGCTTTTTCTGCATCTATTGAGATGATCTTATGGTTTTTATTCTTCAGTTTGTTAATATGGTGTATCACGTTGATTGAATTGAATTGTGTATATTGAAGATTCCTTGCATCCCAGGGATAAATCCCACTTGATCATGGTGTATGATCCTTATAATGTGTTGTTGGATTCTGTTTGCTAGTATTTTGTTGAGGATTTTTGCATCTATGTTCATCAGTGATATTGGTCTGTAATTTTCTTTTTTTGTAGTATCTTTCTCTGGTTTTACTATCAGGGTGATGGTGGCCTATAGAATGAGTTTGGGAGTGTTCCTTCCTCTGCAATTTTTTGGAAGAGTTTGAGAAGGATGGGTGTTAGCTCTTCTCTAAATGTTTGATAGAATTCACCTGTGAAGCCATCTGGTCCTGCACTTTTTTTTGTTGGAGGATTTTTAATCACAGTTTCAATTTCATTACTTGTGATTGGTTTGTTCATATTTTCTGTTTCTTCCTGGTTCAGTCTTGGAAGGTTATACCTTCTAAGAATTTGTCCATTTCTTCCAGGTTGTCCATTTTATTGGCATAGAGTTGCTTGTAGTAGTCTCTTAGGATGCTTTGTGTTTCTGCAGTGTGCATTGTAACTTTTCCTTTTTCATTTCTAATTTTATTGATTTGAGCCCTCTCCCTCTTTTTCTTGATGAGTCTGGCTAATGGTTTATCAGTTTTGTTTATCTTCTCAAAGAACCAGCTTTTAGTTTTATTGATCTCTGCTATTGTTTTCTTTGTTTCTATTTCATTTAATTCTCCTCTGTTCTTTATGATTTCTTTCCTTCTACTAACTTTGTGTTCTGTTTGTTTTTCTTTGTCTAGTTCCTTTAGGTGTAAGGTTAGGTTGTTTATTGCGATTTTTCTTCTATCTTGAGGTAGGCTTGTATAGCTATAAACTTCCCTCTTAGAACTGCTTTTGCTGCATCCCATAGGTTTTGGATTGTCGTGTTTTCGTTGTCATTTGTCTCTAGGTATTTTTTTAATTTCCTGTTTGATTTCCTCAGTGAACGTATTGTTTAGCTTCCATGTGTTTGTGGATTTTATGTTTTTGTCCCTGTAATTGATTTCTAATCTCATAGCATTGTGGTCCGAAAACATGCTTGATATGATTTCAGTTTTCTTAAAATACTGAGGCTTGATTTGTGACCCAAGATGTGATCTGTCCTGGAGAATGTTCCATGTGCACTTGAGAAGAAAGTGTAATCTGCTGTTTTTGGATGGAATGTCCTATAAATATCAATTAAATCTATCTGGTCTGTTGTGTTATTTAAAGCTTGTGTTTCCTTATTAATTTTCTGTTTGGATGATCATTCCACTGGTGTAAGTGAGGTGTTAACGTCCCCCATTATTATTGTGTTACTGTCGATTTCCTCTTTTAGAGCTGTTAGCAGTTGCCTTATGTATTGAGGTGCTCCTATGTTGGGTGCATATATACTTATAATTGTTATATTTTCTTCTTGAATTGATCCCTTGATCATTATGTAGTGTCCTTCCTTGTCTCTTGTAACATTCTTTATTTGAAAGTCTGTTTTATCTGACATGAGTATTGCTACTCCAGCTTTCTTTTGATTTCCATTTGCATGGGATATCTTTTTTCATTCCCTCACTTTCAGTCTGTATGTGTCCCTAGGTCTGAAGTGGGTCTATTGTAGACAGCATATATAAGGGTCCTGTTTTTATATCCATTCAGGGAGCCTGTGTCTTTTGATTGGAGCACTTAACCCATTCATGTTTAAGGTAATTATTGATATGTATATTCCTGTTACCATTTTCTTAACTGTTTTGGGTTTGTTTTTGTAGGTCATTTTCTTCTCTTGCGTTTCCCACTTAGAAAAATTCCTCTAGCATTTGTTGTAGATCTGGTTTGGTGGTGCTGCGTTTTCTTAGCTTTTGCTTGTCTGGAAAGCTTTTGATTTCTCCGTCGAGTCTGAATGAGATCCTTGCCAGGTACAGTAATCTTGGTTGTAGGTTCTTCCCTTTCATCACTTTAAGTATATCATGCTACTCCATTCTGGGTTGTAGATTTTCTGCTGAGAAATCAGCTGTTAACCTTATGGGGGTTCCCTCGTATGTTATTTGTCATTTTCCCCTTGTTGCTTTCAATAGTTTTTCTTTGTCTTTAATTTTTGTCAGTTTGATTACTGTGTGTCTCTGATTTTTTCTCCTTAGGTTTATCCTGCCTGGGACTCTGTGAGCTTCCTGGCCTTGGGTGGCTATTTCCTTTCCCATGTTAGGGAAGTTTTTGATTATAATCTTTTCAAATATTTTCTCTGGTCCTTTCTCTCTCTCTTCTCCTTCTGGGACCCCTATTATGCGAAGGTTGTTATGTTTTATGTTGTCCCAGAGGTCCCTTTGTCTTCATTTCTTTTCATTCTTTTTTCTTTATTCTGTTCCGTGGCAGCAAATTCCACCATTCCTTCTTCCAGGTCACTTATCCGTTCTTCTGCCTCAGTTATTCTGCTACTGATTCCTTCTAGTGTATTTTTCATTTCAGTTATTGTATTTTTCACCTCTGTTTATTCTTTAATTCTTCTAGGTCTTTGTTAAACATTTCTTGCATCTTCTCGTTCTTTGCCTCCATTCTTTTTCTGAGGTCCTGGATCATCTTCACTATCATTATTCTGAATTTTTTTCTGGAAGGTTTCCTATCTCCACTTCATTTAGTTGTTTTTCTGGGGTTTTATCTTGTTCTTTCATCTGGTACATAGCCCTCTGCCTCTTCATCTTGTCTATCTTTCTGTGAATGTGGTTTTTGTTCCACAGGCCCCAGGATTGTAGTTCTTCTTGCTTCTGCTCTCAGCCGTCTGGTGGATAAGGCTATCTAAGAGGCTTGTGCAAGGTTCCTGATTGGAGGGACTGGTGGTGGGTAGAGCTGCCATGTTGCTCTGGTGGGCAGAACTCAGTAAAACTTTAATCCACTTGTCTGCTGATGGGTGTGGCTGGGTTCCCGCCCTGTTTGTTGTTTGGCCTGAGGCGCCCAACACTGGAGCCTACCCAGCTCTTTGGTGGGGCTAATGGCGGGCTCTGGGACAGCTCATGCCAAGGAGCAGCTCCCAGAACTTCTGCTGCCAGTGTGTCCATCCCCATGGTGAGCCACAGCCACTCCCGCCTCCGCAGGAGTCCCTCCAGAACTAGCATGTATGTCTGGTTCAGTCTCCTATGGGGTCACTGCTCCTTCCCCTGGGTCCTGATGCACACAGTACTTTGTGTGTGCCCTCAAACAGTGGAATCTGTTTCCCCCAGTTCTGTTGAAGTCCTGTGATCAAATCCCACTAGGCTTCAAAGTCTGATTCTCTAGGAATTCCTCCTCCCATTGCTGGACCCCCAAGTTGGGAAGCCTGACGTGGGGCTCAGAACCTACACTCCAGTGGGTGGACTTCTGTGGTATAAGTGGTCTCCAGTTTGTGGTATAAGTGGACTTCTGTGGTATAAGTGGTCTCCAGCAGTTATGGGAATTTATTTTATTGTGCTTGTGCCTTTCCTACCGTCTCATTGTGGCTTCTCCTTTTTCTTTGGATGTTGGGTATCTTTCTTGGTGAGTTCCACTGTCTTCCTGTTGATGATTGTTCAGCAGTTAGTGTGATTCCCGTGTTCTCACAAGAGGGAGTGAGCGCACGTCCTTCTACTCCACCATCTTCAGGACTGCAGCCAACTTTTTCAATTTTGAAGTAGTAATAATCATAATAAATATTCAATCTAGAAAAATTTAATATGTAAAACTTTAACTTATGTGCATATTTGTTGCCAAGAATTATGATATGGTGATCAATAGCATATTTCTAAGCTTAAAAGTATATTTTACTAAAACAAAATTCCGTGGGTAACATAGATGGAAATATGAGTGCAAGGAGGAACAATAAATGATGGATAATTTCTTGCTGTTAAAAAAGAGCTTGTTCATGTGTTTTTCAAATAGATGAAGGTAGGTATTTCATACATTTGAGTGATTTAACAGTTCTAAAAGTCAGTGTACCAGAAGTTATGTATTTCTCAATTATTTAGACTTGCAATAAAAATTTTATATGTTAACTTAAAAATGTGTGAAGATATATAATTTTTCCAAGAATATTAAGATTTCCCAGAACAAAGTATTTTGTAGATCTCTGCCCTAAGATGTGGGAGACGAATGCAGAAAGGGAAGGGGATAGCAGGGGAGGTGCCAGCCCATGCTACCATTTTGCCTGGATGTGTGGTTGTGCCCCATGTCATTTCTGAGCTGTCACTGCTTTGCCGTCAGGATGTCTTGTCTGGTTTTCTGAGAGGATATGAAGCAGACGGACTTGAGTTGGAACACTTCATTCTCCAGAGTACTTGCTCAGATGTGAACAGGCGTGACGATGGACTTCACTTGTGGATCGTGACTGTAAGTGTGCCCTGTAGTCACCCTGTAGTGCTCACAATCCTACAAGAGAATGGGAGTGGGATATGGGAGTGGGGGAGCTAATTAGACTCCCTGGGTTGCTAACATCTTGGTGACGCTGCCATGTTTTTTTGTGTGTGCCTGTTGGTTTCTGCTTTAGAACAAAGTGAATCAGCTATACATATACATATATCCCCATATCTCATCCCTCTTGCATCTCCCTCACGCCCTCCCTATCCCAACCCTCTAGGTGATGAGAAAGCACCGAGCTGACCTCCCTGTGCTATGCAGCTGCTTCCCACTAGCTATCTATTTTATATTTGGTAGTGTATATATGTGCTTGCCTCTCTCTCACTTCGTCCCAGCTTAACCTCCCCCCTCCCCATGTCCTCAAGTCCATTCTCTACGTTTGCGTCTTTATCCTGTCCTGCCCCTAGGTTCTTCAGAACCGTTTTTTTTTTTTTAGATTCCATATATATGTGTTAGCATATGGTATTTGTTTTTCTCTTTCTGACTTACTTCACTCTGTATGACAGACTCTTTGTCCATCCACCTCACTACAAATAACTCAATTTCATTTCTTTATATGGCTGAGTAATATTCCACTGTGTATATGTGCCACATCTTCTTTATCCATTCATCTGTCGATGGACACTTAGGTTGCTTCCATATCCTGGCTGTTGTAAATACTGCTACCATGAACATTGTGGTACATGACTCGTTTTGAATTATGGTTTTCTCAGGGTATACGCCCAGTAGTGGGATTGCTGTGTCGTATGATAGTTCTATTTTTAGTTTTTTAAGGAACCTCCATACTGTTCTCCATAGTGGCTGTATCAATTTACATTCCCACCAACAGTGCAAGAGGGTTCCTTTTTCTCCACACCCTCTCCAGCATTTATTGTTTGTACATTTTTTAATGATAGGCATTCTGACTGGTGTGAGGTGATACCTCATTGTAGTTTTTTTTTTTTTTTGCGGTACTCCGGCCTCTCACTGTTGTGGCCTCTTCCGTTGTGGAGCACAGGCTCCGGATGTGCAGGCTCAGTGGCCATGGCTCATGGGCCCAGCTGCTCCGCCGCATGTGGGATCCTCCCTGAGCGGGTCATGAACCCATGTCCCCTGCATTGGCAGGTGGACTCTCAACCACTACGCCACCAGGGAAGCCCTCTCATTGTAGTTTTGATTTGCATTTCTCTAATGATTAGTGATGTTGAGCATCCGTCCATGTGTTTGTTGGCAATCTGTATATCTTCTTTGGAGAAATGTCTGTTTAGGTCTTCTGCCCATTTTTGGCTTGGGTTGTTTGTTTTTTTGATATTGACCTGCACGAGCTGCTTGTAAATTTTGGAGATTAATCCTTTGTCAGTTGCTTCATTTGCAAATATTTTCTCCCATTCTGAGGGTTGTCTTTTCATCTTTTTTATGGTTTCCTTTGCTGTGCAAAAGCTTTTAAGTTTCATTAGGTCCCATTTGTTTATTTTTATTTTTATTTCCATTTCTCTAGGAGGTGGGTCAAAAAGCATTTTGCTGTGATTTATGTCATAGAGTGTTCTCTATGTTCTATGTTTTCCTCTAAGAGTTTGATAGTTTCTGGCCTTACATTTAGGTCTTTAACCCATTTTGAGTTTATTTTTGTGTCTGGTGTTGGCGAGTGTTCTAATTTCATTCTTTTACATACAGCTGTCCAGTTTTCCCAGCACCACTTATTGAAGAGGCTGTCTTTTCTCCATTGTATATCCTTGCCTCCTTTGTCATAGATTAGTTGACCATAGGCATGTGGGTTTATCTCTGGGCTTTCTATCCTGTTCCATTGATCTATCTTTCTGTTTTTGTGCCAGTACCATATTGTCTTGATTACTGTAGCTCTGTAGTATAGTCTGAAGTCAGGGAGTCTGATTCCTCCAGCTCCGTTTTTTCCCTCAAGACTGCTTTGGCTGTTCAGGATCTTTTGTGTCTTCATGAAAATTGTGAAATTTTTTGTTCTAGTTCTGTGCAAAATGCCATTGGTAGTTTGATAGGGATTGCATTGCATATGTTGAGTGCTTTGGGTAGTATAGTCATTTTCACAGTATTGATTCTTCCAATCCAAGAACATGGCATATCTCTCCATTTGTTTGTATCACCCTTGATTTCTTTCATCAGTGTCTTATAGTTTTCTGCATACAGGTCTTTTGTCTCCTTAGGTAGGTTTATTCCTAGGTATTTTATTCTTTTTGTTGCAATGGTAAATGGGAGTGTTTCCTTAATTTCTCTTTCAGATTTTTCATCATTAGTGTATAGGAATGCAAGAGATATCTCTTGAAGCTGCCATTTAACTGAAAAGATGTGGTGTTAAAAATGCATGATGGAATGGGTAGGAGAACATGGGTTATCCTATTAGCCCTCAGGGCCTAGAGCCATAGGTGACTCTGAGCACAGGTCTTAGGCTTCTCCAGGCTCAGGCTCACAGGCGTAGATGGACCCCTTGGCACTCCTGTCAGTGCTGATGGCTCACCCCTCTCCTGACCTCATCCACCCTCTGCTGGTGCTGCCTGCTTGGTGCATTTCATCATCCTCTCTTACACCTCACTGGAGTCTCGCCACTTGCATAGGATGTTTGCCAGCAAAGCCTGTTTTGGCAGAAGGTACACTGGGTTCTCTGAGCTAAGGAAAAGCCAGTCCCTTTAGAAGTCAGTTTCCTAGCGGCTCCAGAAGTTCCTTTCTCTGGGGCGCCCAGTTGTCACAAGGACAGGCTGTGTTCAGGAGTGTTGACCTCGGGCCTGGCCTGGCAGGAACAGGGCAGGTGGGAGGGATGATCTGAGGCCAGCTGGGATGCCCTGCTGGCAACAATAAACAAGACATGTGGAAACAAAGGGGGTTCTCAGGCAGTCACAGCCATGGGGTCCTGACAGCTCTGAAGGCCACAGAGAAAGCAGGAGGGTGTGAAGTGGCATCTCCAGTTTGTACTTAAAATAGTAACTTTCCCAGTCTGCCCTTTCCTCAATGAAACCAAAAGTCACCTTTATGATGGGAGGGTCTCACTGTACCATGGCCTTTAGATCAGTGGTCCTCAGGGTGGGATGTGAGGTCCATGAGGTCAAAACTATTCCCATAATGATATTAAGATTCTGTTATAATATTCATCCTCTCATTAGTGTGTAGTGAAGGAAAATGTTTTCTTCAGCCTTCTTAGTGTCCCTGGCTTGGTCTAAAAAGTAAACTGACAAAAACAGATTAACAGGAGAAAAGCATACCCAGTCTCTTGAATTTTTACATGTACATGGGAGCCTTCACAAGGGACTAAAGACCTGAAGAACTGCCCAGAGCAGGAATCTTTTATACCTTTCAGACAAAGAAACAATAAATTGGTGACAAATTGACAAGGCAAAGAAGTTTGGCCTAGACATAGGAATGGTAAAAAAAAAAAAAGTGACCAGAAAGATAAGTGTTAGTTTAATAAGGTTTATTTGCAGATTCCTCTAGTGCCATCACTGGGCTGATAAGAGTCTATATCCAGTAAAAGAAGAAATTATTTTCTGCCTTTAGGCAGATAGGGGGGAGTTTTTTCTATGTTTACTGCTTCTTAATTGCTTTCAGCTCAAGATATGTCAAAGAGGCATATTTTAGAGTGACACACTCTGGTTTCTTTCAAGTGTACCCTGGAATTTTCCAGAGGCTCCATGACATCCGATGACATCTTTGCTCTGATGGCAAATAGAATGTGTGCTTCTGTGTTCTTATGTTTTAAAGGATCCTCAGTTTTAATTTCTATTACAGTAAATATCTGTAGATATAATCCACTAGGTATAACAGAAGCTTTGGCGTTTCCAATAATTTCTAAGTGTGCTAAGAAGTCCTGAGGCCAAAAGACTTGCCGTCTTAGAGCTTGTATTTCAGCACTTGTTTTGTAGATTTGGAGAACGAGGTCCCAAAAAGAGGATATCATTTGCTTAAGATCACACAGAGCTGGAGGCAGAGTCGGGCAGAAAATTCTGTACGCGCCACGGTGCCCAGGTCACTTTGCTGCTTAACTACTCGCCAAAGCAGTGATTCTCATATAATCCCTTACTTCCCTCCGAGTGCATGGGGCAGGGCCTTATGTGCGCCTTCTGCCTCCTGCCTCCCCGCACCGCCCCCGGGGAAGAGGGGGTCTTTCAGTGTAAGAGGATGCAACAGGACAACGCTACAGGAGGCCACTCACAGTAACAAGACTGGAAAAGTAAAGTTTGTCAGTGGTCCTTTCGGAAGGATGTTAGGTTTCCCTGGATGGAGCCGGGAGCAGGTCGGTCCAGGATGGAGCAGGTACGATGAAGCAGCAGAGCAAGGCAGATGGGTCTGCAGCAGACTCACTTTGGACTGTAAGGTGACCAGATGGAAACAGTCAAGGTCTATTTTGTTTCGTATCTTGGATCCTAACCTTGTGATCCCAGTCTATTGTGACTAAGTTTATCTTCTTTCTGTTAATGTGCCGCTCGCAAGGCCCTTTCAGACCTTGTGGAGCATGGCAGTTAGAGCCTTAGAAGTATCTAGTGTATTTGCCCATTCATTCAGCGGTGTTTGTTGAGTACCTGCCATGTGTCTCACAGAGGTATGGGCTCTGGGGGTACAGCAGTGGCAAGACACACACAGGCTCTTCTCTCATGGAGACCACCTTCTAGCAGGATGGTCCAGCTCCTCCTTTCAAGATGCCAGAGGCTCAGAAAGGTGAAGTGACTTGCTAAAGTCACAAGGCCAGGTGAGGAAAGAATTTGCTGGGAATCTACCCTGTGCCTCGTCCTCTGGGGAATACAGCAGAAACAGGTGATCTAGTCTACGCCACAAACGAGCTTGTTAGAGAGCTGAGACATATGCCCAAGTAGTATTATAAGGATTTAGAAGGCAAAGGCTAGGTGAGTATAAAGTAATTGTTTAATTGCTTTAATTACTGGAGGGGAGTTTCTGTGAAAAAAAAGAATCATTCAGGGGGTTACTTTTTTGTGTTTGTTATTTCTTTAAGGTTTAATTTATCAAGCTACACATTTAAAACTCAAGTTCATTTCTCAAATCTGCCCTAAATAGATGAGGATTTGTAAATCTGGCAGATTTGAAAAATCACTTCTGAAGGCCTTAGATTAAATGTTGTATCACTTACAAATTCCGTTGAACTACTTTAAACATGTTAAAATGCATGTATAAATTTAATACATTTGATTTCCCTTTTAAGTTACTCAACTGCCTAATTTAACAAAACATCCTGAGTACCCAAATAACCTCTGAAAGAATTAACAAGGCACAATCTTACATGTGTGATGAGGCTTAAGTTTTCTTGGCTGTTTCAATACTATATAAAACAATGAGATTTCTACTTAAAATCAGAAGTCTACATTAATTACACAGTTAAGATTTTCAATTGAGATTTCAACACTGACCTATTTATAATTCAAATAGGCCAAATTATCCTAAATGTTCACATATCTAAAATACCAAATATGTACAGATTCCTAACACAAACTATGAATACTGTTGTTTGATACTTTTTAATATTCTTATAGCAATCTTAACTCTTTCTGAAATAAAACAAATTAGGGAATAATTTAGATCATCCTGCCATATTCTGGGAGTTCCCTTCCTATGGAATTTTTAGGGTTTTGCTTTCTCAGTTTGCTGGAGGTTGCACAGTAATCAGTGATTTTGGCCCAGATACTGACTAGACCCTTATCTGTTGCCCTGATGTCGGGAACACTCAAAGTGGTGTCCCCAGGCATGGCTTTTACATTCAAGTTCGATAATAACTAATTCTGCTGCTACTCAAGGAAAATTTTAACTTCCACTCAAACATGTCATTTGAATGAATTTTGTTTTGGGGGGGGGGGCGTCTTAAAAAAGTATTTTAAAGTATTAAAAAGTATATGTAGGGCTTCCCTGGTGGCGCAGTGGTTGAGAATCCGCCTGCCAATGCAGGGGACACAGGTTGGAGCCCTGGTCTGGGAGGATCCCACATGCCGCGGGGCAACTAGGCCCGTGAGCCACAACTACTGAGCCTGCGCGTCTGGAGCCTGTGCTCCGCAACAAGAGAGGCCGCGATAGTGAGAGGACCGTGCACCGCCATGAAGAGTGGCCCCCGCTCGCCACAACTAGAGAAAGCACTCGCACAGAAGCGAAGACCCAACACAGCCAAAATAAATTTAAAAAAAAAAAGTATATGTAAAAAGTATTTTGTGTCAAACATAAAACACCCTGAAACTGAGAGAATCCTGCAATGTTTGATCTATTCTATTTTTAGAACCTCACAATTCTTAGCAATATGAAGAAGCTGATGTGTGTTCTACTGGGGACAGTGAGTCATTTCCACATGTAACACATGAACAGTCCTCCTTCTACTTTAAAACCACATTTTAGGAGGAGGCCCTGCACTTCAAGGCGTTTAGAGCTGTGCCTTCTTTTCTCCAACTCTATCACGAGCCTCTTAAGGGATTAGATTTTGTCAAATATACCTCTTGAAATCCCTCCCTGCACTTAGCACAGGATGAGATTGTTGTGAGATTAACGAATGTTTGAGGAATTAAATAAGAAATGTGATGAAAAGCTAGAGTCCGGTGGAAAACTGATGTAGATGTAAATCTGATTGAGTGGAAACATAGAGTAAAGGTTAGTTTCTGAAGAAGTTTAGGAGCAAAGGGTATGAATGGATGGAAAGGTAAGGTGTAAGGAAGAGTACTGTAGGTTCATGGGAATAAGTGAGTTCCGAGAAGTGCAATAATAACAAACAAATTTTATTGAGGCCTTACTATGTTCCAGGCTCTATCTTAGGTGTGTTCTGTGTATTAACTAACTCATTTGATCCTCCCAATATCGCTGTGAGGTTTTTATCACAATTGCTGCCATTTTCCAGAATCAGGAAATGGCGGCACAGGGAGGTGAAGTCATTTACCATTATACTGAATGTGTGACCATTTACTTTAAGATATTTCAGGATAAAATTCAGTATGATGTTTGTATGTGTAATTTAACCTTAGCCTCAGGGTAGGTAGTTAGCAGTTGACGTCTGCTAATCAGGAATTCATGCCCCAGAGGTAGTCGTGTCCCCAAAACCCCGCCCCAATCTTTGTCGTGCTGTCTGAGGATTGTTCCATCTAACTTGAAGTGACTCTTTTTTAAATTGAAGTATAATTGAATTACAATTTTTTTTTAGTTAGTTTTTGTTAGTTTCTGGTGTATATCTAAGTGATTCAGATATGTGTGTGTGTGTGTGTGTGTGTGTGTGTGTGTGTATAATTCTTTTTCATATTCTTTTCCATTATGGCTTATTATAAAATATTGAGCATAGTTCCCTGTGCTATACAATAGGTCCTTATTTTTTAGCTATTTTATATATAGTAGTGTGTATCTGTTAGTCCCAAACTCCTAATCTATCCCTCCACCCCCTTTCCCCTTTGAAAACCATAAGTTTGTTTTCTATGTCTGTGCGTCTGTTTCTACTTCATAAATAAGTTTATTTGTATCATATTTCAGATTCCACAGATAAATGGTATCATATGGTATTTGTCTTCCTCTGTCTGACTTACTTCACGTAGTATGATAATCTTTAGGTCCATCCATGTTGCTGCAAATGGCATTATTTCACTCTTTTTTGTGGCGGAGTAATATTCCATTGTGTATATGTACCACATCTTTTTTTTTTTTTCTAATGCTCAAATCTTTTGCCCATTTTAAAAAATATTTATTTATTTGGCTACGCTGGGTCTTTAGCTGTGGTATGCGGGATCTTCATTGCAACATGTGGGATCTCTGGTTGTGGCATGCAAGATATAGTTCCCTGACCAGGAATCGAACCCGGGTCCCCTCCATTGGAAGTGCAGTCTTAACTGCTGGACCACCAGGGAAGTCCCTGTACCACATCTTCTTTATCCATTCATCTGTCAGTGGACATTTAGCTTGCTTCCATGTCTTGGCTATTGTAAATAGTGCTGCAATGAACATTGAGGTTCATGTATCTTTTCGAATTATAATTTTGTCCGGATATATGCCCAGGAGTGGGATTGCTGGATCATATGGCAATTCAATTTTTAGTTTTTTGAGGAACCTCCATACAGTTCTCCATAGCAGCTACACCGATTTATATTCCCACAGCAGTGTAGGAGGGTTCTCTTTTCTCCACACCCTGAAGTGACTCTTTTCCGCAAGGTGCTTTTTGGAGTGTTTGAGGATGGAGCAGGGCCAAGTCAAGCTTGTAAAAACAGATCTGGGGTGACAGTTTTGTGCCTGCTTTTGCCAATAACTGTTTGCACTTGTTTCAGAATTTGATCTCAGATTGGCCGCCATGGTGACATGCGCCTGTTAATGAGGTTGTTGGGGACTGCCCTACCTCTGATCTCCAGAGGGTACTATTGCCAGAAACCCTGACAATTGCTGAACTACCCCATTGCTGGGGGCAGCCTGCAACTGCCCCAGGTCACTCAGCTGGTAGTGGGAAGCACAGGTGCTCAGCCCAAGCCTCCGGCTCTCTGATCCACAGGCCACACTGCCACCCTGAACATAAGCGAGTGGGGTATTAGCAGAAGGGCCAGGTTTTTAAGCAAAGAGCATAGCTAGAGACAATAGTGTTTAAGAGGTAAGATTCCTTGGAGTCAGGAAGGGAAGACACAGTGGTGTGGAGACAGTGGGTGCCTCTCTGAGTAAGTTCAGAGGCAGAGGAAGGTAAGCAGGTTCTGCCCGGTGGACTGTATTTCCTTGGTGAACTAGGAATCATGGACTTGGGTTGAAAGTAAAGGGGGTGAGGTCCCTGGTGAGGGGACAAAGGCTCTTTTGTTTCTCCCATTTGTGTCCTTATGTGAATCAGGGCTGTCCAGGACAAGGAACGGGAGGGAAGGGACACCTAAGGAGACAGAGTGTGGCCCTAGGGTCGAGCCAGGGCATCTGTCCCAGCCCCTGGGGCCTATCAAGATGTCAAGGTCATCCAGTGGGATGCCTGGGATACGTACCCATCCTAATGACCAGTGAGCAGAGGAACAAAGTGCAGCATGAAGGACCAAGTAGCCAGAGACAGCTGCTCAGCAGGGCTCAGCCAGGCAGGAGGGGCGGGGTAGGCGGCACAGGGACGATGGGGCACTTTGCTGTCCCTTCCCAAAGTGCGTGGGAGGGTTCAGGATGCTCGTGGTGAATTTTAAGTTTCTTTGAGGACAGTCAGTTCTGGAGAGATGAAATGACTGCCTTTTGTTCCTCTGCAAAAGCTTATGAATAATTCAAGGCAATGGTAGGGAAGTGGGCTCGGAGCAGGGACATCCTGGTGGGTTGCCATGGAACTCAGTTCTCAAAGGAAGGGACCCTCTCTGTCTTGTATACTCCTTGGTGTCCCTGGCCCGGATCCCACGCAGCTGCCATGGAGCCATGCTCCTTTTCAGCCTAGGGGCTGAATGTCTGCCACAGAGAGGACATGGAGGAGCTTCAGAACCCAGTGGAGACAAGCAGATGTGAAGGGGCCAGCCGACTCCCTCTCAGGCTTCTGTATTGGACTGAGAGAAAGAGCGGCACTGCCAAGGGAAAAGGGCGAGGCTGGGAGTCCCGTGGACCCACTGGGCCTCACCCCTGCCTGCCGGTGGCATGGCTGTGGGCTTCCTTTCCCACCAGCTGGAGACAGTCTCTTTCCTCAGAACGAAACCACTTTGTGAGCGGACCCTCCCCAAGGACTCACCTTTGATCTAGACTTGCTGATTCTCATTCAAAGGAGTGAGCTGTCTGTCAAGAGCCCTCAAATGCAGCAGATGCCCACCTCCAGCTGGAACTAAATTTATATACTGGCAAATCAGACATCTCAGTCAGAGAGATGATAATCAAGTGGACTTTGCCTCCAAATTCAGCTGTCAGTGTATTATTGCTTTATCCTCTAACACTAAGAAAATATCTTTGAGGCACCTTTTTTTTTAATAAATTTTTTAATTTTTTGCTGTGTTGGGTCTTTGTTGCTGCGTGCGGGCTTTCTCTGGTTGTGGCGAGCTGGGGCTACTCTTAGTTGTGGTATGCGGGCTTTTCATTGTGGTGGCTTCTCTTGTTGCGGAGCACGGGCTCTAGGCAGGTGGGCTTCAGTAGTTGTAGCACGTGGGCTCAGTAGTTGTGGCTCGCTGGCTCTAGAGAGCAGGCTCAGTGGTTGTGGTGCACGGGCTTAGTTGCTCTGCGGCATGTGGGATCTTCCCGGACCAGGGCTCGAACCTGTGACCCCTGCACTGGATTCTTAACCGCTGTGCCACCAGGGAAGCCCCTTTGAGGCACTTTAAATGCACAAAACACCATGTTGCTTGTCTTGTAACAGTAACTGTGCAAAGGTCCTGGAACCAAACTCAACAGAAGGGCTGGATCCTAAACCCTGAAGGCCTTTCTCTGCTCTCCTCGCCGTGTGGAAGACTGTCTTAGGTAGCCACACGTGAAGTTAGAGAAAAAGCTCTCTGTCCAATATAACTGTACTCTATACAGAGTATAAAGTGTTCATACAGTTTTCAGTATACAGAACTTAAAGCAAGTCACCTTAGAAAAGTATGTTATAGCAACTCAGTCGTAAACTAATTTGAGAAATATTGGCAGCCACATCAAGGTTTTGTATGGGACAAGGGAGGTGATGTTGATCTCAAAAAACCTGTCATTCATCTTCAGCAGTATTGCCCCAAAGACAGAGTAAGGCAACATCCGTGTGGGTGCAGGTCTTACTCAGCAAGTCAGCTCCCCAGGGACTTAGACCCCCGGAGTCAAGGCAGCCTGATAACGTTTCATTACCCAGGGAGAACTAAGCATTTTATTTCATTAAAATAGATGTCCTCACTTTTTTGTATAGTAGTGCTCTCTTTTATTTTCCCACAACATGTATCTGGGACCTAGGGGTAGGATGAATGATGTGAGGGAAGGCTTGGTGGGGGGTGGGGGGGACTGGGAAGTAGGGGAGGGGGTGTTGGGAGAAGTTACTATTTATAAAGACAGAGCATTAAGAATCCCCTCATTAAAAAGCCAAGATAGAGCACCTATAGAACTACTAGGATTTATGAATGAGATAAATCAAGACAATAATAACTATGATAATAGAGCACTTTCTGTGACTAAACTCTATCCCAAGCTGCTCTGGTCTGAGTGTTTGTGTCCCTCCCGAATTCATGTGTTAAAACCTAACTCACAAGGTGATGGTATTGGTGAGGGGTGCCTATTGGGAGATGATTAGGTCATGAGGGCAGAGCTCTCATGACTGGAATTAGTGCCCATATGAAAGAGACCCCAGGGAGCTCCCTCATTCCTTCCTGTATGCGAGGACACAGACAGGAGACAGCCATCAAGGTGGGAGCCAACTCTCACCAGACACCGAATCTGCCAGTGCCATGATCCTGGGCTCTCTAGCCTCCAGAACTGTGAGAAATTAATTTCTGTTTTCTATAAGCCATCCAGTTTATGGTATTTTTGTTATAGCAGTCTGAACAGATTAAGACACACGCTTTTATATTTCGGGGGAAATGTGTAATCTGGTGAGGAAGAACCACATATACCCAATTAACAATAAAAGATGGGAGAATGTAGCAATATTATAATAAAGAGCTATGGAATTGCACAGGACGAAGACATAAATTTTGAAGTTGGAGGTGGGTGGCAGGAAAGTCTTCGTAGCAAACACATGAGTTGGCAGCCCCTGGCACACCCAACCTCCACTCAAAGTGACAGTAACGTGGCCGTGGCTCTCCTGCCTTAGCTGACCACTGGGGATGTTGTGGGACATATTTGGATGAGTGCTCTCAACCCCCATTTGACCCTCTTTCTATTTGGAGAGGTTGGAAAGTTGAAAGTGACCCTTTCAAGGCTTCCTTGCAGCTACAGCTCTACTTGAGAACTGGACTCCACCTGACAGCTGCCCTTGCATGAGATTTGGAAGGCAGACATGAGGCAGTGGCTGTCTGCTGTGGTGATGCCTACGAGTCAACTCCAAGAGATCTGAGTGTTGCAACCTGGCCTCCAGGGTCTAGCTTCATGGGCTGAGGCAGTTGGGGCCACAGTAGTGGTCATCTCAGTAACAGCAGGAGCAGTAGCCTGTTCTCTGGATGCTACCAGTGATTTGGTCTTGAAACCCAAATCCATTGGCAGCCCCCTGACTTCTCCTGTAGCAATTTCATTATGAAATACCTAGAGTGGTTTCTGTGTCTTGCACTGAACCCTGAGAAATAGAGATACTTTGAATGACCAGTGAACCAGTCCTACAGATAAAGAGTAATGCAGAGAAAGTTACAGCTGATTTGGGCATGGCCACATTCACTGCATCCCTTTGTTAGCCGCCTACAAGTTGGCCTCTGTTTTACCACCCAGCGTCCTTTAGTTGATAGCCAGTGACGCCATCCTTGCAGAGATTCACCGTAGTGGCAACTCTGCTGATTTGTTGCCTCTCTTCCCTTCCTTGACCCTGTTTCCTTCTGTATCTGCTCTTTCCACAGGCGCTCCTTCTCTGTCTTTTCCTGACTTCTCTTTTCTGCTCCCCCTATCAGTGCATATGCCCTTGACCCTTTGCACTTCTCTCTGGGTACTCCCTCCCTTGGGAAAATGTATTCATTCTTTCTTTTGTCACTTCCTGGGTATCAAGTATGTGCTGAGTTTTCTGGCCAATGTAAAGATGAGGGGCAAGACTCAGGCTCAAGGAATTTTCAATTTAGTAAGAGCGGAGAGTCAGGTATATGAAAAGCATATTCTAGTGTAATGAGTATTACAGGAAAAGTATCAAAAAGGGCCTTGAAAATTGAAGATAAAAAATCAAGGAGGCTTCATGAAGAAGGCAGCCTGGGAAATGAACCAGAGAGGGCTTTGATAGCTGAAAATAGACCTCAAGAAAAGGAAAGTATTTTAACAAGAGGAAAGGACATGAGAAAAAATTGAATAGAAGTGAGAAAGTACAAAGTATACTGGGAGGTTTTATACCCATATCCATAAAGCAATCTAGTAGATAGATGATAAACTTTGTGAGGTCAAGAACCTTGTTCACTAGCTTGTCTCTATTCCTAGGATTCAGTGTTGTGCCTGGTACACGGTCGGCCTGCAATAAGTATTTACTGAATGTAAGTCTAGAGTGATGAGCATTCTCTTCCATTGTGCCAGTCGATGAGTCTAGTCCAGAGCCTAGATGCTTCCTCGATCCACCCTGCTGCAGCTCTGCCACTGAGTCAACATAGGACAATGAGCCCCTGCACATCTGCATTTTCCATATACCCCAGACAAGGAGCTTCTTCCTGACTTTATCTTATATTCTTCTATAGTGAACCAATCCACTGGGCTGAAGGTATCACCACCATCCACTAATCTTGATGATTCTACCTTCAGAATATATCCAGAATATGACCACTTCTCACCACCTCCCCTGCTACTGCCCGGTCTCTTGCTCACTTTCCGCAACAAATACAACAGCAAGAGGGATCCCTTAAAGAATAGAAATCACAGCATGTCACACCTATGCTCTTCCTTTTTCCCATGTTCTATAAGGCCTTACGTGGGGAGCAATCTTTATGAGGAGAACATACACAATAGAAGAATAATACACTCTTCTACTTCCATTAATTCCATGCCAGGGAATTTCTTTCTCACACACGGTGAGACATGCACTTTAATCTTCTTGCCACTTTCTTTCAGCTCTTGCCTATTACCCTGAAACCTGTTCTTTCTTCCTCTTTATTGGTCCCATTTGTGAGCCAAAAGACAAGCTGTAATAAGTCTAATAAACCTGAGAAGAGCTATAGAGATATAACTACCCTGGTGTTTGTAATGAAATTAGATTGAACTAAGACCCAATGTTGGCATCTTCTGGTTTGCCAGAACTTCGTGTCTGCAGAGTGCTTTAAGCATCCCCACAGATGTTTCCATTGCCTCCTTCTCCCCAAAGCAACCTGATATTCCTTGAGTTCCAGCCTCCTTCAAGTTATAGACTCTTTCCAAAATAATTTCTTACTTGGAATTATTGTTTTTATGGGTTTTTTAAGTAGCAGTGTAGAAAAAAGGGGGTTTTCCTATTCCTTTCCTTTCCAATAAAAAGTCCCAACAATATTATTGATTAAATAGGCATCTGTGATGTTACCCTTAAGATATAATCACCACTTATTACATTGTTTCTGTGGAAAAACCAACTAATTTATGATGAAAAGAAGAAAGGAACAAAGGCAGATTATTGTATAAAAATAAAAGTTATATTGAAAAAGCTTTCATTAACTGCCCTTGTTTATTCTTTTATTTTCTTCAACATCTTTTTTTTTTAACATCTTTATTGGGGTATAATTGCTTTACAATGCTGTGTTAGTTTCTGCTGTATAACAAAGTGAATCAGTTATACATATACATATGTTCCCATATCTCTTCCATCTTGCATCTCCCTCCCTCCCACCCTCCCTATCCCACCCCTCCAAGCGGTCACAAAGCACGGAGCTGATCTCCCTGTGCTATGCGGCTGCTTCCCACTAGCTATCTACCTTACGTTTGGTAGTGTATATATGTCCTTGCCTCTCTCTCCTTTGTCACAGCTCACCCTTCCTTCTCCCCATATCCTCAAGTCCGTTCTCTAGTAAGTCTGTGTCTTTATTCCTGTCTTACCCCTAGGTTCTTCATGACTTTTTTTTTCTTAAATTCCATATATATGTGTTAGCATACGGTATTTGTCTTTCTCTTTCTGACTTACTTGACTCTGTATGACCGACTCTAGGTCTATCCACCTCATTACAAATAGCTCAATTTCGTTTCTTTTTATGGCCGAGTAATATTCCATTGTATATATGTGCCACATCTTCTTTATCCATTCATCTGTCAATGGACACTTAGGTTGTTTCCATCTCCGGGCTATTGTAAATAGAGCTGCAATGAACATTTTGGTACATGACTCTCTGAATTCTGGTTTCCTCAGGGTATATACCTAGTAGTGGGATTGCTGGGTCATATGGTAGTTCTATTTGTAGTTTTTTAAGGAACCTCCATACTGCTCTCCACAGTGGCTGTACCAATTCACATTCCCACCAGTAGTGCAAGAGTGTTCCCTTTCCTCCACACCGTCTCAAGCATTTGTTGTTTCTAGATTTTTTGATGATGGCCATTCTGACTGGTGTGAGATGATATCTCATTGTAGTTTTGATTTGCATTTCTCTAATGATTAATGATGTTGAGCATTCTTTCATGTGTTTCTTGGCAGTCTGTATATCTTCTTTGGAGAAATGTCTGTTTAGGTCTTCTGCCCATTTTTGGATTGGGTTGTTTGTTTTTTTGTTATTGAGCTGGGTGAGCTGCTTGTAAATTTTGGAAATTAAATCCTTTGTCAGTTGCTTCATTTGCAAATATTTTCTCCCATTCTGAGGGTTGTTTTTTTGTCTTGTTTATGGTTTCCTTTTGCTGTGCAAAAGCTTTGAAGTTTCATTATGTTCCATGTGTTTATTTTTGTTTTTATTTCCATTTCTCTAGGAGGTGGGTCAAAAAGGATCTTGCTGTGATTTATGTCATAGAGTGTTCTCTATGTTCTATGTTTTCCTCTAAGAGTTTGATAGTTTCTGGCCTTATATTTAGGTCTTTAATCCATTTTGAGCTTATTTTTGTGTATGGTGTTAAGGAGTGATCTAATCTCATACTTTTACATGGACCTGTCCAGTTTTACCAGCACTACTTATTGAAGAGGATGTCCTTTCTCCACTGTACATTCCTGCCTCCTTTATCAAAGATAAGGTTATGTGCATGGGTTTATCTCTGGGCTTTCTATCCTATTCCATTGATCTATCTTTCTGTTTTTGTGCCAGTACCATACTGTCTTGATTACTGTAGCTTTGTAGTATAGTCTGAAGTCAGGCAGCCTGATTCCTCCAGCTCCATTTTTTGTTCTCAAGATTGCTTTGGCTATTCGGGGTCTTTTGTGTTTCCATACAAATTGTGAAATTTTTTGTTCTAGTTCTGTGAAAAATGCCAGTGGTAGTTTGATAGGGATTGCATTGAATCTATAGATTGCTTTGGGTAGTAGAGTCATTTTCACAATGTTGATTCTTCCAATCCAAGAACATGGTATATCTCTCCATCTGTTTGTATCATCTTTAATTTCTTTCATCAGTGTCTTATAATTTTCTGCATACAGGTCTTTTGTCTCCTTAGGTAGGTTTATTCCTAGATATTTTATTCTTTTTGTTGCAATGGTAAATGGGAGTGTTTTCTTGATTTCACTTTCAGATTTTTCATCATTAGTATATAGGAATGCCAGAGATTTCTGTGCATTAATTTTGTATCCTGCTACTTTACCAAATTCATTGATTAGCTCTAGTAGTTTTCTGGTAGCATCTTTAGGATTCTCTATGTATAGTATCATGTCATCTGCAAACAGTGACAGCTTTACTTCTTCTTTTCCGATTTGGATTCCTTTTATTTCCTTTTCTTCTCTGATTGCTGTGGCTAAAACTTCCAAAACTATGTTGAATAAGAGTGGTGAGAGTGGGCAACCTTGTCTTGTTCCTGACCTTAGTGGAAATGCTTTCAGTTTTTCGCCATTGAGGATGATGTTGGCTGTGGGCTTGTCATATACGGCCTTTATTATATTGAGGAAAGTTCCCTCTACACCTACTTTCTGCAGGGTTTTTATCATAAATGGGTGTTGAATTTTGTCAAAAGCTTTCTCTGCATCTATTGAGATGATCATATGGTTTTTCTCCTTCAGTTTGTTAATATGGTTAATCACATTGATAGATTTGCGTATATTGAAGAATCCTTGCATTCCTGGAATAAACCCCACTTGATCATGGTGTATGATCCTTTTAATGTGCTGTTGGATTCTGTTTGCTAGTATTTTGTTGAGGATTTTTGCATCTATGTTCATCAGTGATATTGGCCTGTAGTTTTCTTTCTTTGTCACATCCTTGTCTGGTTTTGGTATCAGGGTGATGGTGGCCTCGTAGAATGAACTTGGGAGTGTTCCTCCCTCTGCTATATTTTGGAAGAGTTTGAGAAGGATAGGTGTTAGCTCTTCTCTAAATGTTTGATAGAATTCTCCTGTGAAGCCATCTGGTCCTGGGCTTTTGTTTGTTGGAAGATTTTTAATCACAGTATCAATTTCAGTGCTTGTGATTGTTCTGCTCATATTTTCTATTTGTTCCTGATTCAGTCTTGGCAGGTTGTGCATTTCTAAGAATTTGTCCATTTCTTCCAGGTTGTCCATTTTATTGGCATATAGTTGCTTGTAGTAATCTCTCATGATCTTTTGTATTTCTGCAGTGTCAGTTGTTACTTCTCCTTTTTCATTTCTAATTCTATTGATTTGTGTATTCTCCCTTTTTTTTTTGATGAGTCTGGCTAATGGTTTATCAATTTTGTTTATCTTCTCAAAGAACCAACTTTTAGTTTTATTGATCATTGCTATCGTTTCCTTCATTTCTTTTTCATTTATTTCTGATCTGATTTTTTTTTGTTTTGTTTTGCGATACGCGGGCCTCACTTTTGTGGCCTCTCCCGTTGCGGAGCACAGGCTCCGGATGCACAGGCTCAGCGGCCATGGCTCACGGGCCCAGCCGCTCCGTGGCATGTGGGATCCTCCCAGACCGGGGCACGAACCCGTGTCCCCTGCAGCGGCAGGCGGACTCTCAACCACTGCGCCACCAGGGAAGCCCTCTGATCTGATTTTTATAATTTCTTTCCTTCTGCCAACTTTGGGGTTTTTTTGTTCTTCTTTCTCTAATTGCTTTAGATGCAAGGTTAGGTTGTTTATTCGAGTTGTTTCCTGTTTCTTAAGTTTGGCTTGTATTGCTATAAACTTCCCTCTTAGAACTGCTTTTGCTGCATCCCATAGATTTTGGGTTGTCGTGTCTCCATTGTCATTTGTTTCTAGGTATTTTTTGATTTCCTCTTTGATTTCTTCAGTGATCACTTCGTTATTAAGTAGTGTATTTAGCCTCCATGTGTTTGTATTTTTTACAGATCTTTTCCTGTAACTCATATCTAGTCTCATAGCCTTGTGGTCGGAAAAGATACTTGATACAATTTCAGTTTTCTTAAATTTACCAAGACTTGATTTGTGTCCCAAGATATGATCTATCCTGGAGAATGTTCCATGAGCACTTGAGAAAATGTGTATTCTGTTGTTTTTGGATGGAGTGTCCTATAAATATCAATTAAGTCCATCTTGTTTAATGTATCATTTAAAGCTTGTGTTTCCTTATTTATTTTCATTTTGGATGATCTGTCCATTGGTGAAAGTGGGGTGTTAAAGTCCCCTACTATGAATGTGTTACTGTCGATTTCCCCTTTTATGGCTGCTAGTTTTTGCCTTATGTATTGAGGTGCTCCTATGTTGGGTGCATAAATATTTACAATTGTTATATCTTCTTCTTGGATCGATCCCTTGATCATTATGTAGTGTCCTTCTTTGTCTCTTCTAATAGTCTTTATTTTAAAGTCTATTTTGTCTGATATGAGAATTGCTACTCCAGCTTTCTTTTGGTTTCCATTTGCATGGAATATCTTTTTCCATCCCCTTACTTTCAGTCTGTATGTGTCTCTAGGTCTGAAGTGGGTCTCTTGTAGACAGCATATATATGGGTCTTGTTTTTGTATCCATTCAGCCAATCTGTGTCTTTTGGTGGGAGCATTTAGTCCATTTACATTTAAGGTAATTATCGATATGTATGTTCCTATTCCCATTTTCTAAATTGTTTTGGGTTCGTTATTATAGGACTTTTCCTTCTCTTGTGTTTTTGTCTAGAGAAGTTCCTTTAGCATTTGTTGTAAAGCTGGTTTGGTGGTGCTGAACTCTCTCAGCTTTTGCTTGTCTGTAAAGGTTTTAATTTCTCCATCAAATCTGAATGAGATCCTTGCTGGGTAGAGTAATCTTGGTTGCAGGTTTTTCTCCTTCATCACTTTCAGTATGTCCTGCCACTCCCTTCTGGCTTGTAGAGTTTCTGCTGAGAGATCAGCTGTTAACCTTATGGGGATTCCCTTGTGTGTTATTTGTTGTTTTTCCCTTGCTGCTTTTAATATGCTTTCTTTGTATTTAGTTTTTGACAGTTTGATTAATATGTGTCTTGGCGTATTTCTCCTTGAATTTATCCTGTATGGGACTCTCTGTGCTTCCTGGACTTGATTAACGATTTCCTTTCCCATATTAGGGAAGTTTTCAACTATAATCTCTTCAAATATTTTCTCAGTCCCTTTCTTTTTCTCTTCTTCTTCTGGAACCCCTATAATTCGAATGTTGGTGCGTTTAATGTTGTCCCAGAGGTCTCTGAGACTGTCCTCAGTTCTTTTCATTCTTTTTTCTTTATTCTGCTCTGCAGTAGTTATTTCCACTATTTTATCTTCCAGGTCACTTATCCGTTCTTCTGCCTCATTTATTCTGCTATTGATCCCATCTAGAGTATTTTTCATTTCATTTATTGTGTTGTTCATCATTGTCTGTTTCATCTTTATTTCTTCTAGGTCCTTGTTAACTGCTTCTTGCATTTTGTCCATTCTATTTCCAAGATTTTGGATCATCTTTACTATCATTATTCTGAACTCTTTTTCAGGTAGACTGCCTATTTCCTCTTCATTTGTTAGGTCTGGTGGGTTTTTATCCTGCTCCTTCATCTGCTGTGTGTTTTTCTGTCTTCTCATTTTGCTTATCTTACTGTGTTTGGGGTCTCCTTTTTGCAGGCTGCAGGTTCGTATTTCCCGTTGTTTTTGGTGTCTGTCCCCAGTGGCTAAGGTTGGTTCAGTGGGTTGTGTAGGCTTCCTGGTGGAGGGGACTAGTGCCTGTGTTCTGGTGGATGAGCCTGGATCTTGTCTCTCTGGTGGTCAGGTCCACGTCTGCTGGTGTGTTTTGTGGTGTCTGTGGACTTATTATGATTTTCGACAGCCTCTCTGCTAATGGGTGGGGTTGTGTTCCTGTTTTGCTAGTTGTTTTGCATAGGGTGTCCAGCACTGTAGCTTGCTGGTCGTTGAGAGCACTTGGGTGCTGGCGTTGAGATGGAGATCTCTGGGAGATTTTTGCCGTTTGATATTATGTGGAGCTGGGAGGTCTCTTGTTGACCAGTGTCCTGAAGTTGGCTCTCCCACCTCAGAGGCCCAGCAGTGACTCCTGGCTGCAGCACCAAGAGCCTTTCATCCACAGGGCTCAGAATAAAAGGGAGAAAAAGTAGAGAGAAAGAATTAGTAGAAGTAGGAATGAAGAAAGAAAGAAAGAAAAAGAAAGAAAGAAAGAAAGAAAGAAAGGAAGGAAGGAAGGAAGAAAGAAAGAAAGAGAGAGAGAAAGGAAGGAAGGAAGGACAGAATGAAGGAAGAAAGAAAAAAAGAAGGAAAAAAGTAAAGAAGGAAAGAAAGAAAGAAAGGAAAGAGGGAGGGACAGTGGGGGCAAGGACGGAGGGAAGGAAGGAAAAAAGAAAGAAAGAAAGAAAGAAAGAAAGAAAGAAAGAAAGAAAGAAAGAAGATAAAGTAAAATAAAATAGAGTAAAATATAATAAAGTTATTAAATTAAAAAAATAATTATTAAGAAAAAAATTTTAAAAAAAGAAAAAAAACAGACGCATAGAACATGAGGACGAATGGTGGAAGCAAAGCTATAAAGACAAAATCTCATATAGAAGCATACACATACACACTCGCAAAAAAAGGAAAAGGGGAAAAAATCATAAATCTGGCTCTCAAAGTCCACCACCTCAATTTGGGATGATTCGTTGTCTAAAGAATGGAAGGAAGGAAAGAAAGAAAGAAAGAAGATGAAGTAAAATAGAGTAGAGTTATTAAAATTAAATATTATGAAAGAAAAGAAATTAAAACAAAACAAAACAAAATGGACGGATAGAACCCTAGGACAAATTGTGGAAGCAAAGCTATACAGACAAAATCTCACACAGAAGCATACACATACACACTCACAAAAAGAGGAAAAGGGGAAAAAATCATAAATCTTGCTCTCAAAGTCCACTTCCTCAATTTGGGATGATTCGTTGTCTATTCATATATTCCACAGATGCAGGGTACATCAAGTTGATTGTGGAGCTTTAATCCGCTGCTTCTGAGGCTGCTGGGAGAGATTTTCCTTTCTCTTTGTTCTCACAACTCCCAGGGTCTCAGCTTTGGATTTGGCCCCGCCTCTGCGTGTAGGTTGCCGGAGGGCATCTGTTTTTCGCTCAGACAGGTCTGGGTTAAAGGAGCCGCTGATTCAGGGGCTCTGGCTCACTCAGGCCGGGGGGAGGGAGGGGTACGGAATGCGGGATGAGCCTGCGGCGGCAGAGGCCGGTGGGAGGTTGCACCAGCCTGAGGCTCGCTGTGCGTTCTCCTGGGGAAGTTGTCCCTGTATCCCGGGACCCTGGCAGTGGTGGGCTTCACAGGCTCCCGGGAGGCGAGGTGTGGATAGTGACCTGTGCTTGCACAGAGGCTTCTTGGCGGCGGCAGCAGCAGCCTTAGCGTCTCATGCCTGTCTCTGGGGTCCGCGCTGTTAGCCACGGCTCGTGCCCAGCTCTGGAGCTCCTTTAAGCAGAGCTCTTAATCCCCTCTTCTCGTGCACCAGGAGACAAAGAGGGAAGAAAAAGTCTCTTAGGCAGGTCCAGACTTTTCCCCGGACTCCCTCCCCGCTAGCCGTGGTGCACTAACTCCTTCTGGCTGTGTTCACGCCGCCAACCCCAGTCCTCTCCCTGCGCTCCGACCAAAGCCCGAGCCTTAGCTCGCAGCCCCGCCCGCCCCGGCAGGTGAGCAGACAAGCCTGTCAGGCTGCTGAGTGCCGGCCGGCACCGATCCTCTGTGCGGGAATCTCTCCGCTTTGCCCTCCGCACCCCTGTTGCTGAGCTCTCCTCCGTGGCTCCGAAGTTTCCCCCCTCCTACACCCACAGTCTCCCACCGCGAAGGGGCGTCCTAGTGTGTGGAAACCTTTCCTCCTTCACAGCTCCCTCCCACTGGTGCAGGTCCCATCCCTATTCTTTTGTCTGTTTTTTCTTTTGCCCTACCCAGGTACGTGGGGAGTTTCAGTAGGTGTTCTGTAGGAGTTGTTCCACGTGTAGATGTATTTCTGGTGTATCTGTGGGGAGGAAGGTGATCTCCGCATCTTACTCTTCCGCCATCTTCCCCTTGTCCCTCTTCAACATCTTTATTGGAGTATAATTACTTTACAGTAGTGTGTTAGTTTCTACCGTATAACAAAATGAATCAGCTGTACATATACATCTCTCCCATATCCCCTGCCTCTTACATCTCCCTCCCACCCTCCCTATCCCACACCTCTAGGTGGACACAAAGGACCAAGCTGATCTCCCTGTGCTATGCGGCTGCTTCCCACTAGCTATCTAGTTTACATTTGGTAGTGTGTATATGTCCATGCCACTCTCTCACTTCGTGCCATCTTATCCTTCCCCCTCCCCGTGTCCTCAAGTCCATTCTCTACATCTGCATCTTTATCCTGTCCTGCCCCTAGGTTCTTCACTACTTTTTTTTTTTTTTTTTTAGGTTCCATATATATGTGTTAGCATATGGTATTTGTTTTTCTTTTTCTGACTTACTTCACTCTCTATGACAGTCTCTAGGTCCATCCACCTCACTACAAATAGCTCAATTTCATTTCTTTTTATGGCTGAGTAATATTCCACTGTGTATATGTGCCACATCTTCTTTATCCATTCATCTGTCGATGGACACTTAGGTTGCTTCCATATCCTGGCTGTTGTAAATACTGCTACCGTGAACATTGTGGTACATGACTCTTTTTGAATTATGGTTTTCTCAGGGTATATGCCCAGTAGTGGGATTGCTGGGTCGTATGATAGTTCTATTTTTAGTTTTTTAGGGAATCTCCGTACTGTTCTCCATAGTGGCTGTATCAATTTACATTCCCACCAACAGTGCAAGAGGGTTCCTTTTCTCCACACCCTCTCCAGCATTTATTGTTTGTAGATTTTTTGATGATAGCCATTCTGACTGGTGTGTGGTGATACCTCATTGCAGTTTTGATTTGCATTTCTCTAATGATTAGTGATGTTGAGCATCCGTCCATGTGTTTGTTGACAATCTGTGTATCTTTTTTGGAGAAATGTCTATTAAAGTCTTCTGCCCATTTTTGGATTGGGTTGTTTGTTTTTTTGATATTGTGCTGTATGAGCTGCTTGTATATTTTGGAAATTAATCCTTTGTCAGCTGCTTCATTTGCAAATATTTTCTCCCATTCTGAGGGTTGTCTTTTCGTCTTCTTTGTGGTTTCCTTTGCTGGGAAAAAGCTTTTAAGTTTCATTAGGTACCATTTGTTTATTTTTGCTTTTATTTCCATTTCTCTAGGAGGTGGGTCAAAAAGGATCTTGCTGTGATTTATGTCATAGAGTGTTCTGCCTATGTTTTCTTCTAAGAGTTTTATAGTGTCTGGCCGTACATTTAGGTCTTTAATCCACTTAGAGTTTATTTTTGTGTATGGTGTTAGAGAGTGTTCTAATTTCATTCTTTTACATGTAGCTATCCAGTTTTCCCACTACCACTTATTGAAGAGGCTGTCTTTTCTCCATTGTACACTCTTGCCTCCTTTATCAAAAATAATGTGACCATATGTGCGTGGCTTTATCTCTGGGCTTTCTATCCTGTTCCATTGATCTATATTACTGTTTTTGTACCAGTACCATACTGTCTTGATTACTGAAGCTTTGTAGTATAGTCTGAAGTCAGGGAGCCTGATTCCTCCAGCTCCGTTTTTCTTTCTCAAGATTGCTTTGGCTATTCGGGGTCTTTGGTGTCTCCATACAAATTGTGAAATTTTTTGTTCTAGTTCTGTGCAAAATGCCACTGGTAGTTTGATAGGGATTGCACTGAATCTGTAGATTGCTTTGGGTAGTAGAGTCATTTTCACAATGTTGATTCTTCCAATCCAAGAACATGGTAGATCTCTCCATCTATTTGTATCATCTTTCATTTCTTTCATCAGTGTCTTATAATTTTCTGCATACAGGTCTTTTGTCTCCTTAGGTAGGTTTATTCCTAGATATTTTATTCTTTTTGTTACAGTGGTAAATGGGAGTGTTTTCTTGATTTCACTTTCAGATTTTTCATCATTAGTGTATAGGAATGCCAGAGATTTCTGTGCATTAATTTTGTATCCTGCTACTTTTCCAGGGTCGTTGATTAGCTCTAGTAGTTTTCTGGTAGCATCTTTAGGATTCTCTATGTATAGTATCATGTCATCTGCAAACAGTGACAGCTTTACTTCTCCTTTTCCAATTCAGATTCCTTTTATTTCTTTTTCTTCTCTGATGGCTGTGGCTAAAACTTCCAAAACTATGTTGAATAAGAGTGGTGAGAGTTGCCCTTCTTTATTCTTAAAGATATTTTTTCTTGAGGCATTTTTGGGGGGAAGGCAGAGATGAGTCTTGGTCTCCATTGTCCGTCAATTCACAATATAAAAGAAGAAGCAAAACAACCACGCACACACACACACACAGACACACACACAGACACACACACACATGCTGAGGTAGCCACAGATTTCAAACTAGAGCAGGACACAAGAAGTCCATATTAATTAAGATAAATGGCTATGCCAATGAAAAATTCTTGCCTCTCAGTCCAGCACGCCATTTTCAGAAGCTAAAGGAAGAGAAGAGCTTCAGAGAGCTTAAGTTAGATCAGTACAGAGGAGGAAGCATTCCCGGGAAATTCACTGTTTCTTTTCACAGCACACCTCTCTGTGTTGGTGCCATGGGCCCCTGGAAATCTGTAAAAAGGGAGATAGACAGAACATTTTGAATGTTTGTGTTCTATACAGAGAATTTAGCCAGGCTAGGTAAGATGGAAATAAAGGGATGGGCTAGGGTCAGGATTTTAGAACTTGAAAATACTTTGCTGCTTGAGAGATTGTCTGTAAGCTGACCATGATGATAGTTGGCTGCAGGCCTGAGCAGATGCATTTCCCAAGCATTTTCAGATTTAATGAGTCCAGAGAGCATCCCTTGAGGCAGCTCAGTCACTTATTACCAGATTACAGAAAGGAAATGGGGGGATCTAGGGGTTTAAGTGAGTGATGGGGACACCAGGAGTGAGTATCTCAGCCCAAGTTCTCATAAACACTTTTGCTTCCAGGAGAGGCAGGGGAAAAGGGTGGCTTCAACTCTGAGTGTAACTTCAGGGAAGAGGGAGGTGATTTTCCATGTGAACTTTTAGTCCCTTGCCCCATGTTTGTACATATACCCATGAATGCTGCCCGAGCCTGCAAAAACCACTTTATTGCAGTGGACATGCATCATGCCATCTGGATGCCCAGCACTTACCCAGTACCCTTTCTCAGTTTGAAATTTTCCAGAGTTATGAGCCCTTTTCCCCAGGAAGGAGCCAGAAACTCATTTTCCCATATTCCTTTGCAGCTAGATAGAGGCATGGGTCAATTCTGCTCAGAGTACCCATGCAAAACTTTGATTCGGAGGAGAGCTTGTAGAGTCAGGAGTGCTGAGTGGAAGACTTCTGTTGTGGGTGACAGGGCGACATTTGGTATTCAGCGGCAGAGGTCGCGATGGTCCTAGTGGCAATTCCCTGCAGGGCTGTACCAGCAGTGTCTTTCCTGGGGTAATAATTAGAGTGCTGGTCATAGCTGAGTAGTCTCCAAACCTAATTGTCTAGCCCTCAATGATATTTGGTGAAATAACCAATATAGTCCAGTGACTACAGTTGAGGCAGCTGCAGTGATTTCTGTTGTTTGCAACCAAGAACTCTTCCTCATACTCCTTGCCCATATAGGGGATGCCAGAAAACTCAGTGATCAAAATGAATATTTTAACATAATATTTTAAAGCATTTAGATATTCGAGCCTACACCAAAAATGTATGTATTGCTTGTACTTATTTTAAAATCAAAGAAACAGAATTTCAGAGAAGTCTAGTATTGTACTCAAGCAATTTAGTACACCCAGATTAAAGCTAGAACCAGGCTTTCTGACTCCAGTTTAGTGATTTCTCCACAAAAACCTGACTCATTATGTGAAGATACTGAATCATATTCTTTTTTTTTTTTTTTTTTTTTTTTTTTTTTTTTGCGGTACGTGGGCCTCTCACTGCTGTGGCTCTCCCGTTGCGGAGCATAGGCTCCAGACGCGGAGGCTCAGCGGTCATGGCTCACGGGCCCAGCCGCTCCGCGGCATGTGGGATCTTCCCGGACCGGGGCACAAAACCGTGTCCCTTGAATCGGCAGGCGGACTCTCAACCACTGCGCCACCAGGGAAGCCCTTGAATCATATTCTTGATTGAATTCAACTAGAAGTGATCAATACATTAAAAAAAAAAAATCTTCCATTAAGCACCTGTTCGCTTAAGGTACTAACAGGACTGTGAGTAAGGCTAAGACTAGGGTGAGGCAAGTGGGGCACTGTTGCCTCAAGTGCAAAATATAAAGGGGTGCCAAAAAATTCAGTGATCAAGATACGTAAGATTTTAATGCAAAATTTAAAAATCAAAATTAATTAAAAAGCCCTTGAAGAACAAAATATCAAAATTTCAAATTAAAACAGAATTGGTATGACCTATTTTTCCCCTTTATCTCAAGCTCTGATATAGTTACTGATCCTGTCTAGAGAACTTATACATATTATCTGAAAATAAATTAAGAGCACAGATTAAACTACCTAATTGCCTTCTCAGATATTCAAAGTTTGAATCTTTTGCCTCCTGGCATGTGAATTTTCTCCAGCAGAATACATAGCAGCATCTCTCTGTGAGCATTCCTGAGTCTGCAGTCTGGGATTAGATTAGAATATCCGTGTCTAGACCTGTCTGGATCTTGCAGAAATATTAGCTCTGGCTGACTCTCTAGCATAACAGAATAAAGGAGACCAAATGAAACACAGGGAGACACAAGTTTAAATTTTATTGAGGATCTGAGCCATTGGCTGTTCAGCACCTCTAAAGAGATGCCTTGATAAATCGTAACAATAATTATGGTGATTAACATTTATTTGACACCCTGTTTTAGAGACTCTGTGATATAGACACTTTAAGCGGCTGATGCTTTTTGTCACAATCCTTGTGAGGCAGGAATTCAGGGGAGGAAAGTGAGGTTGAAATCCGTAGTTATCACGTGGCAGAGCCACAGTACAAGCCCAGGTGAAGTCTCCCTGCTCTACTTTGTTTACTTTCAAGAAAGTGGATCTATTCTCCCCCAGAAATCAAGAAGTTCAAGGACTATGGAGCATCAGGACTGGACTTCCCCAGCAGGCCAATGGACGTTGTTAGGCTGATGGCTTGGGGAAGCCTCACCTTCACATTGATAAGTGACAGGAGTGGAAGGAGAGAAAGCAGCAACCTTCAAACCTGGAATGTCTGTCAATGGCCCAGCACAACTAAGTTGTTCGTGCCATGTTGTGAGGTTTGTCCAGTCCCAAAGGATAGCTTCACATGGTTTGATGCTCATTACATAAACCTAGAAGTTCTGATATGAGAAGAATGTCCTCAGGAGACATCCTAATACAGATGGGGAAACTGAGGCCCTGGTAAAAAAAGCAATTTCAGTTCTAAAACTGGGACCAGAACCTAATTTTTAAAACCCCAGTTGCTCGATTACTTGTGCCTTTTTGTTTTTTTGGATTACCAGTTTACTACCACAACACTGGCTGGAACTGAAGAGAACCCACCCTGTTCAGAAAAATCACAGTCCCACTGGGCCATTTTCACTTGTCCATGTTACCTTCCCAGCTAGGGAAGGAACTGGAATTGGCATCTCCTACAATAGACTGTAGACATAGACAGTGATCTTCCTAAAACAAGATTGTACATTGTTGAGTAAAGAGTTGGTCATCACAATTTCTTGATGTTAAGCTCTTTTAAAACCATGTTTATTCACATATAGCACAAATGTGCAAGGATTTATCATAAAGTGAGCACCACATAACAATACCCAGTTCAAGAAAGAGAATGTTGACAAGGTACCCAGATGTCCCCCCATAACCTCTTCCAATGACTGCCCCCTTCCTCCTTACTAAAGGTAATCACTCTTCTCACTTCTAATACCATGATTTCCTTTTGCCTGCTTTTGAACTTTGTATAAATGGAATCTAGAGCATATATTTTTTTCTAGCTAGCTTTTTGATTTGACATGATATATGTGCGTTCCATTCATTTTGGGGGGAATGGAATTCAACAATTCTTCCTATGAATAGTCCACAATTTATTTATTCATTCTACTACTGGGTAGTTTCCAAATTGAGCTATCTTAGCCTTGGGTTCCCCTAAAAGGAGACCCCAAGACAGAGGTTTGCCTGTGGACACTTCATTTGGGAACATTTTCCCTGGGAACAGGCACACGGGCCAGGGAGTGTGAAATCGGAAAAGCGGGGAGGCCAATATATGGATATTTTGTTACGTTAACTACTCCTACAGTTAGCTGCTGTTCAATCCTATCAGCGTCTTCTAAGGGGCTGTCTGAAATGCGTTTCAGAACTGTTTACCAGGGAGAACAGAAGTAGAAATATTTATCCATTGCTTATTGGCTCCTGTCTCCCATTGACCAAGAATGGTCCCACCAGCATAAATTCTCCTGTTCTCCCAGGTCACACATGCATGAGTTTTCCAAGGGAATCCCAAGTCAGAGAGGCTGCATTGCAGGAAGTCAGGTGTACATGGTGCAGGCCCTAGGTAAGGTGTTATACTGATTGTACCTGCAGTAGCCAAAGCCTGCATGAAATTAGTTGCAACAGCAAAGGTAGGGCTAGGGAGATTTTGATGTCGTGCAAAAGAGATGTCCCTATATTGGCTTTTTTGAATAGTGTGGAAACGAGAAAATGTGTCTTGGTGCACACGTGTATATATTTCTGTTAGGTATGTACATAGGAGTGGAGTTGTTGGAGCATAACGTATTTATGTGCTCAGCCCAGTTTTCTAAGGTGTTTATTTACCTTTCCACCAGCAATATATGAGTTAAACTAGGTTCAACATTTTGTGCTGTCATACCTCTTTTTAAAATGGCACTACCGTATATATATATATATATATATATATATATGGCTTTCGAATGGCTACAGCTTGTGCCAGATTGTATCCTCTTAATTGTTTGGGTCACTTAGCACCACATTTTACTTCTGGTCACTTGAGTACTGTTTCTTGGGCTGCAGATGTGCTCACGTATTCTGGGCTGTTGGGATGAGATCAACAACTGTGCACTTGACCTCACTGGCAATCCAAAGTAAACAAAGAGAAAGGAACAAGACATGTAATATCCCCCAAAGAAGTCACTAAAATTGACTACATTTCATTTATCAAGAAATCATTCCAAGTCTTTGACTAACTCGAGACTCCCTGTTGTGGTAGAGAATGTCTTCCTCAATGGGATGTTATAATTCTTGCCAGTAATATCCAAGGGCCTGCTTTCCTCTGCTCAGAGACTCGGTTGCCCATAACATTTTGATAGAGAAATGGGAAGGAAGGTGAGCCCACCCTTCAAGGTCTGTCCCAAACTTTTTCCCCTTAGCTCCAATCCAAGATCAACCTCCACATGACTCCTCTGTAATTTAGTGAAACAGCCAATGCCCTCATTCTGAAATGCTCCCTTGGCTTCCATTGGCCACAATAAAATTTCCTTCCCTGTGGTCCTCTTGGCCTGAGCTTCAGAGGAACACCTCCTAGGAGACACACCAAATCTAGGAAAACCACATTTAAATATCTCTGGCTTCTAAGCATCCCGCCCAAAGACAGGGAAGTGGGGTTGGATGAGTTGTAAATAGAAGTTTCTACTCAAGAAGCTTCCAGAAGCTCCTTGTGTTCCTCCTCCTCCGTGGCCTGCTGTGGACATGCTGCCCCTTGACCACTATGAGCAGAAATTCTCCAATCCTGCTTCAACCCTTTGTGCTGTCCCAGCCCACCCAGCCGATGCCTGATACAGGCAGTTCCTGGGTACACTTCTGGCCCAGCCTGCTATGCCAGCTCATTGAGGCTGGGCCCACAGTGTGATGTCTTAGGGGTCCAGGGTGGCGGTCCTCTTCCCTAGAGAGATGCTTCACCACTCAAGGCAAAGGACTCTTTCTTTACTATGGGCAAAGGGAAGTCAAACTAACCCTAACTTCTTGTACTGATGAGCATCCAGGAGATGTCCTCAAGGGTCTCAACAGCCTCTCATCTCCTGAGGAAGAAGATCCAAGGTTACAGCATTTTTCTTTTGCATATCTTTCCTCTGCCTCAGGGCAAAGCTGGCTTGCTCAGGAGTACTTCTATTTACATTTCACTGACTCTCAATGTGCTGACTCACCTGTGGGTGGCAGCCTTTAGAGCTGTATCCTACATCTCCTCTACTGTCATAACAGCCAATATCTACTGCTGGACTCACTATGTGTACTTAACAAGCACTTTCCATGCATCTCATTTAATTCTACAACTCTTTGAGGCAACTACTGGAATTAACCTATTTTACAGATGGGGAAACTGTGCCTTTGGATACGGTTAGGGACTCAAACCCTGACAGCTGGCTCACAGAGCCCACACCCTCAGTAGCTACCTTGTACCAGGTTTCTTGCCCAGTCACCCAAATGCAGATTCTCAACTCCCAGAGCTACCTGTGTAAATGTACTTTCTTTGTGGTCCCAGCTCCCAGGCTATCTTGAAAATAATGGAAGGGAATTTGACCGGGACCCATTCCCACCCCTTGTCTTCTCCCCAAGGCTCTTACAGCCCCGTGAGATGGGAGGGCTTGGGTTTTCAGGCACGTAGTGGTGTAGAGCGTGAGCCACACAGGTAGACTTAGACTCTTCAGCTTCAAGCCCAGCTTCATCACTTAGCAAATGAGAAAACTCAACTAGTTATCAAACTTTTCCAGGCTTGGTTTCTACATCTTCCATGGGATAATAGTAATGCCTGCCTAACAGGGCTTTTCATAGGATTAGAGCAGCTGATACATGTAGAACATTTAAGACAGCAACGGGCATTCTGGAAGATGTAGTGAATATCAGCTTTTACTGTGCACAGAATTCCTGTTCGGTCTTGGAAATCTCGAGGTTGGAAAGAGCAAACAGATTCCCTTTTGATTTCTGATTTCTCCAAGTCCTCTTTCC
>NW_006795398.1:319863-333732 GCF_000442215.2 Lipotes vexillifer
TTTCCCTTTTCCCCATTTCAGTGCCGCTCCCTTACCCTCAGCCATTTCACGTGGCTTGTGAGTGCTCACACTTTTCTATTACCACTTTCTTTGTTCCACAGCGACTTGGCTCTTCTGTCCATTTGGGGCTGAGTCTGCGGTCTTCCCTGCAGCCCCTGGTCAAAGCCTGTGCCATTGATGTATCCCTAGCGGATTCAAAGTGCCTCCACTTAAATTCAGCAACTCAGAGGCTCGGTCCATATGAAGAGTTTGGAACATTTGCCCCTGGGTAACAGTGGATTATCACGTTAAATGGAGGTCTTTTTTTCCCCTTCTTGATGACAGAGCTGAGTTTTATTAACAGTCTGAGCCAGTGCGACCCTACAGAAGTGTAACAAGAGTCACAAACACAAGCCTCACATATGTCATTTTGTTTCCTAGTGCTCGTGCATTTAAACAAAGTAAAGAAGAAAGACGTGAATTAATTTTAAGAATACATTTTATTTAACCCAATATCTCAAACATTAACAGATCAACATGTATTCAGTATAAAATTATTAATGAGATAATTTATGTTCTTTTTATTTGAACCAAGTCTTTAAGATCTCTTATATAGTTTACACTTACAGCACAGCTTAATTTGCGCTGGCCACACTTCAGGTGTTCAATAGCTACAAATGGCTACTGGCTACCATTTTAGAGCAGATGTGAGCCATTGGTCCCCAGGATCCACCATCCTTAGACATTTCCTATTACAAGTCTCCATTCTAACAATGGGAACATATAACACAGTGCCTGGCACGTAATAGGAAGGCAATGCATGCGTTACTCTTTCCTTCTAGCTTTGGCTTCTATTAAATCATCTTCACACCGACTCATCATTTCCCTCTTATTGTATTTTTTCTCCTTTTTCCAGGTGCTTGGAAGGGAATTGAGAGCTAGATGCAATGTTTAGAGTAGAGTTAGGCATCATTCCAAAGGCCAAAATAGCTCATCTGTCCAAAACTGAAATTAGATCCCTACTCTGTAAACTCCTCACCCCAAAGACTTTAACTCTTTTAGCCAGAGTGTGACTTTGGATTAGCTTGACCCTAGACAAGCTAGTCCATCTTACTGATGGACAGTATTAATGTCCAGAAAATGAACTGAGCATTTTTACCAAAAGAACATCATTAGCTGTCCATGGGAGTTGGCTTCTTTTTTTTTTTTTTTTTTTTTTTTTTTTTTTTTTTTTGTGGCCTCTCCCATTTGCGGAGCACAGGCTCCGGACGCGCAGGCTCAGTGGCCATGGCCCACGGGCCCAGCCGCTCCGCGGCATGTGGGATCTTCCCGAAACGGGGCACGAACCCGCGTCTCCTGCATCGGCAGGCGGACTCTCAAGCACTGCGCCACCAGGGAAGCCCGGGAGTTGGCTTCTTATCCCAGAAGTGCTATATTGCTCATGTCAAGAATGCATTTTCTTGTCAGTACATATGATTGAGGTTAAATCTCATACTTACAGTAATGCAGTGGTTCTTAGGAAGCATATCAGAATTATATATCTGAGGAGATTTCTCAAAAGATTTTTCTGCCCCAAGAGTCTAGCATAAATTAAAATCATAGAAACAGGGACAGGTATATTTGATTCTGACACTGTCTCCCTTTCCAGACCCTGTTACCACCTTCCCAATCAAGAACCACCATCATGGTGGCTTTTCAGATAGATAGTACCCAAATGAGCAGCTCTGAAATGGAAGTTTAGAAAATCAGAGTAGTCAAATTTCTAGCAAAGACCCTACTATCTGCTCCTGGATTCTCTGTCCTTTCAAAACAGCCTCTTTTTCCAGTTAACATATAAAAGCTCAGACTCAACTCTTTCTAAGTAGTCACCATAGCCTTCTCCAACATCTGTCCCTTTCCACCTGTATTTCAGAGGTGGCATCTGAGACATAGCAATGACTAAGTACATACAGCAAATCAAAGGATGGTGCCCTTTGATTTGAATGGAGATCTCCCATATCTTATCAATTTGCCCAATAACATTGTCTTTCTCTGTCCAGGTTACTCTTTTATGCACATAAATGAGAATTAGAACAACTCTGCCCTGCTCCTTTCAGCAGAATAGCCCTGCAATGACGCATGCTGCCATCCATTTCACTGGAACGTTTGCCATAAATTTGCTTTTAAAAGACATTGTCTTACAATACTGTCAATGTCACTTGCATTAAAAATGAGAAAAATATGGAAACATGCATTAAAATATTCAGGAACAAATGGCTTCTTTATTACATGAAAGCTCTCATGTGTCTCAAAGGTACTGAGAATAGAATAATTTATCGTAAATGAGATGATTATTGCCGGGAAAAGGTCTATTTTAATGCCAGTTTTCTTGGAGATTAAACCAAACCCTAATAGTCCACTGGGGGTGTTCGTCAACGTATAAGTCAAATACTTAAAAGCTTTAAGTGGAAAATATATGCTGGTGCAGCAGTCTTGGGGAAGACGGAACACATTCTCTTTGTTCTTATCTCTAGGGGGTCAGCTCTAGTGTCAAAAAAAAAAAAAAAATGAAGATAATGACTTTTCTGAAACCAAGATCAAGATCCACTGTGCTTTGGGGTTTGAATTGCAATGTCGGAACCTCAGACTCTCGACCTCCAGGGTCTCCAACAGCTGGGTGGTGTCCAGTATCAGGGATACACTCTGCAAAACAAATATTGTCTTGAGAAAATGTTATCCTCTTGTTCTTTTGGGCACATGTTTCGCAAGAAGATAAATAGGGACCTGCAGATTTAGAGTTAAGAAAGAGAGTGGATTGTCCTTTCTGGTACAGCCAGAAAATAGGGTGTTCTGGTTAATATGCATGAAAGATGAAAGGCCAGGTTTCAGAGACTCAGAACATCAGTAAATGTATTTCTCATGAAAACTATACTGAATATTATTTGATCTTTCTTTGTTGAATCAGGATCTTTATAAAATACGAATTATCATTGTATAATGACTGAGCAGTCCGTGATTAGAATGTTATTTAAGCCAGCTTTCACGGGACATGGTTTTAATGGTCCTAGGGGCGGGGAAAGCCAAGGTTTTGCACTAACTTAAGGTATTAAGTAACTTAGGCAAAGCAAGAGACAAGTGATGGGCATTCATTTTGCTACCGTGTAACTTCCATGGAGGACTGACATGCTGGTGATTGTACCTCACGTTCCCCATTCTTGGAAAGGCTTTCTTACATCATCCAGCACTGGTGTGACAGATGAAAGGAGCCCCCTAATAGCTCTCCTTTTCTTCCCATTCTCTTTTCCTTACCAGTACCCTTTAACCTGTGTCCTTTTGCAGCTTCATTTCTAGTCAGTGCCCTGCCACCCTCTGGAGAGATCTGTAGAGCTGAGTACTAAAAGCGTCATGATTGTCTTAATCATTGAGGGAGGTAGAGGGGCGGGTTTGGGCAGCTAGGGTCCTGGGCCGGAAGAGAGGAGCTGGCAGGGAGGAAATCTGGCTTAAGGACAGGCCCCCCGGGACTGATACCTTGGCGGTCTATTCAAATCCTTGGATGGCTGCACTGAGGTTATAACGAGAGCCAGCATTTCGCGTGTGCCAGGATCTGTGCATTATCTCCTTTAATCCTTGTACAACCCGGGCACATAGTTCACTATGATCTCTGTTTTAAAGATGAGGGCTAAGCCTCAGCAAGGTTAGGTCAGATTCCAAGTCCACACATCAACTAAGCAGCTGGTCCGTGTTGTGTCTCATCTCAGAGCTCAAGCTCGGACCACTCTGCCCCCCGCCCCACTATTAGATGTAGCTTCCTTCTTTACCTTTGTCCATTTGTCTCTCTCCTTTTTAGAATGATGATTTCAGAAAGTATGTTCATATTTTTTCTATACTTTGTAAACTCTTAAAGAGCAGCAAGGCAGTTCCTGGACCAAGACTCATGGGGCCCAGATTCTTACCTTTGTGTAGCCACCAACTCAGTGTATCACAATGACACTGGGCCATTGGGCCTCAATTTGCCCATCTGCAAAATGAGGCAGTTGGACTAGATGGTACCTGAGGATGATTCGGCTACTAATATTGGGTGACTCTCCAGGGTCTAAGAGGGGCTCTGAGCATGACTCACCTGGACTGTCCCCACCCGGGATCTGAGGATTGAGAGGACATCGCTTACGAATGCAATGACAGGATTTCCAAGTCCCAAATCAAAACACCCATTAACCGAACTGTTGGGTGACAATAAGTTGTAATATTAACATTAAACCTGCTCTGGAAATTCAAGTATATGGAAAATATGGTGGGTAAACCCACACCTACCCTCTTAGGGAGGGTGAGGCACATCAGGAACTTCTTTATTTCTATCACCCCACCCCTCCTTCCACACCCAGACCCTGAACTGCTTGCTCCCCTGCCCCAAACACCATCAGGCAAAATTAAGCTGGGGGCAGTGTTTCCGGCCTGTTATAAAAACATGCCCAGAATCCTGGGCTGTTTGCCTGTTATTCGCATATATTTGCATAGTGCCTTTTGTGAAGTGGTTCCAAGTCTGCTTTGTAAAATAAGAAATCGCATCAAATCAAGGCAGATAGGGTAACTGCATTTCCATTCGGAGCAAAGGTGGCTGCCCATAGGACGCATGTTTTTAAACCCAGCCATGGAAACCCTTCCCACCTTAGAAGAGAGAAGACATAATTAGGCAAACTCTCCATGGTGAGAAGCCTGCCTTTCCTCGCCTTTAATGGGGACAGAGCACTTGGAGGGAAAAAGTGCCAGATGGTGTGTGATTCTGTAAATCTTTAATAATTAATACTTGTTTTCCTTTCATTCTTCTACACTCCACCATCTCCTTCCCTACTCAAGTACTGATCTCTGGTATCCTCCCAGGAATTAGGATATCTTCAGCTGTTTATATAACCAGAGATTAAGTCCAATTTAAGAAGAAATTTGGGCAGAAAAAAAACAGTCATCATGATAAGAAAGCAGAAATGTTGTTTGCCTTGGGGCTACGTTCTGAGGTTCAGGCTTAGCAGCCTCAGAGGAGCATCTGGTAAAAGCTTCTTGTGGACACCTGGATCGGGGGTGGGGCAGTTGACTAGCCTCTGCAAAGCTGGAACAAATGAGAGCAAATAGTCAGTGACACCCAGCCTCCTCTCTGGAAAGGGTCTGCTGCACTTGTGAGATGAGATAAAACTCTAATACAAACACTGATTTAGTTTCTCCCCTTCTGCGCTCGCTTACTCTGCTGTGTTATCTCATTTTTGTAGGCTTGACCCTGGTACGTTTTATGATTTTCTAGGTGGGTAGTTGTTACATCTTTGTGCACGGGTGGGTGTCTTGTGCAGAGAATGTATGTAGCTTGACCCCTGCTTCTCCTGCCCGCTCTCTACCCTGAGGAGCCTGCCTGACTCTGAGGCAAAATAAGGCATTACTTCAATAAGCCATTACTCAAAGTGGATTGGAATGCCCAGTCATCACAGAGTGAGCTGCATCAGCCTTGTATCTCTAATTGCCCATCATGAAAGAGCAGGTGGGGGATGTGCAGGGGAGGGAGGGTCCACAGCAGCGTAGCTTTGGAGCACTTCCTGGGTGAAGGGGGAGGTGGGGCGGTCTGGGCAGTGACAGCTGCTGCCGTGGTCCCTCTGAGTCAGCGGCTCTTGACCTCCGTTAAGGTGCAGAAGAGTCACCTGCACTTCTTGTGGAAAATGCAGATTCCTGGGGTTCAGCTCCAGAAATTCTGGTTCTGTCCATATGGGGAAGGTCTCAGATCATTCTGATGCAGGCAGCCCGGGATCAGAAACACTTGGAAGGATAGTAGGCTGCTTGCCAAGGAGGAAGAGGCCAAGAGGGGAAGAGCAGAGCGTGAAGAAGCAGAGGGTAGCAGGAGGCAGTGAAAACAATAAGGTGTTTGGAGTCAAAATAGATTCCAACCTCAGCAACGTTCCCGCTTCAACTTTATGCGCTTTAAAACTTTCTTCACTTAAACTTTCTTCATGTATAAAAAGAAGGGAAATAACCATGGTAGTAATAGGTAATATGCGATGAGTCCTTAGCACAGGGCTCTGTGTTTTAGCGGGTTGCTTCATTTAACCCTCACAGTAACACTGGAAGGAAGGCATGACATTATCTCGCTTTTACACGTGAGGAGACTGAGGCACAGACTGAGCATCCAGTTTGCCTAAAGCGCCCCACTCCTGACAACTGTTGCAGATGGGATTTGAACCCAAGAAGTCTGAGTTGGGGGAATTCAGTGAGAAAATGTAGAGAAAATATCTAGCTCCTGCCGGCCACTGAGGGTTCGTTTCCTGCCTTCACAGTGTTGCTGAGAGATGGCCCATCAGCTGACCTTCTGAATCAGCATTTATCAGCCGCCTGCCCTACCGGGATTGCTGAAGGGCTGGGGGCTGGGTAGTGGGATGAAGAGCCCTGGGTCTGAAGACCCTCTGAGCTTTGATTTCCTCATCTCTACGTGAGGGCAGCAATCCCCTTACGTCTCAGGGTGCCGTGATCAAATGAGATCATGCCTGTGCAAAGAATTCTGTAGAACCTAGGGTGCTTTACAAATACGCAATCCCGTTAAAACGTGTAATGGCTTCAGTCGTTAAACAGAGGAGCCCAAACTGCCTTCTTCAGGTGTCACTCCCCTCTCTTCTAGTGGCTTCTGATGATCTCTTGGGTAAAATTAAAATGTTTGCTAACATGTTTTCAGATCATGGCTTAGTCTTCCTTTCCTAATGGGCCTCGTTCTCTAGCGGGTGGAGAAAGTGAGAGGTTAGGTGGAAGTGTTGACGGAGACTTCATCCCGAGGAATCCAGGAGGGGCTCCTGCCAGCATGGAGGGCATCCCACAACATTCCAGAATATTCCGTGTATTCCAAAAGGTGGAGGAGTTCCCCCCACGGGCCAAGACTTGAGATCTTCTAAGAGAGACCACCCCCTTCTACTTGCCCCTCGCTGTGATAAACACAGTCTAACTCCAATAGCTGATAGACTTTGTGGCACTTATACATTTTGTAACATCTTTGACTCAGACATAATCAGTGTCTGGTACCTCCTGTCGGAGGTTTTGCTGAGCTAGGTTTGCATTGAGGCGCTGTTTAAGTGAGGACCTCCTTTTGGGCAAAGTCAACTGGACCCACAGATAGGAATGTGGCGAGAGCCACAGTTTCTAGACTGGACCATAAAAGCAAACCAGAAAAATGAGTTTGCTTGAGTTACTGTCTTCCTTTTCTAGGAGTCTCCTCATTATGGTTCTTAGAAAAACCTCAGAGCCACAAAAGAGAAATAATAATAATTTTGCCCATAATGAGAGTTTGCAAATAAAATCTTGTGGCAAATCAGCACCATCCTCCCACATAGAAAACCTATACACTTCCTCCTGGAAGAAAGAGGATCATTTTCTACTGGGAAAAGTAGATAGTAGACCTGGGAAAAGTGCAGTTTTTTTTAAAAAAGAAAACAATCTTTCTCACTTTCTGGCAATAGGTAGAACTCACCTGTCAAAAAACCTGTAACTCACCAGATAAGTCCTTCTTAATTAGGTCTTCTCTGTAAGGGAGACTGGAATTTGGGGAGGGATGGGCTTGAATTCATTTTTACAAAATTCAATTCCACTGTTTTCCATTCTGTTCTATTTCCTTTGGTACAAGTTAATCAACACCGAGGAACTGTTGTGGGTCAGGGAACTGTGTAATCCTGGGAGACGGGAATGGAAGAAATTGGCTTGTACTTCTGCTCTGCTAGTTCCAGACTGGAAATGGGCATCTCTGGGCCCAGGGGTGCTCCTTTTTGGGCAGGGCGAGATCAGAGAAGGCAAAAAAGCCACAAAGAACCAGGATCAAAAATTGGACTTAGTGGTTAGGCACAAGGAGTTGAAGTAAGGGGACACGGAGACTTAACTCTAAGCAGACCATCTGGGTACAACTGTGGGCATTGCTGGGACAACAGAATTGGAGAGTTTGTAATATACTTCACACACTTGGCTTCACTTCATCAATAATACAGCCCTGCTTTTACAGATGAAGACACTAACCCTCAGTCATGACTTGTTCAGGGTGTTGAGGTTTCTACCCGGCCAAGATGGGACACAGAGCCCATGTCTTCTGCCTCCTGGTCTGTTGTTCTTTCTGCACTGCTACAGCTTCAGTGAACACCCTGCATCCACAGACCATCCTGCCCCACTAAAAGTACTTTCTGTTACCTTCATTTATGTTTTGCTGAAACCCCCCACCTGGAATAAAGTAGCCTTTGGGAACTGTGGGTTTAATTGTTGTTTTGGTACTTAGGAATATAGGGCAAAGCCTTAGTTTCCTCAACTCTAAAAGCTGGGTCTGGATGAGGTACTGTCTAGCATTGTTTTAGTGTCAGCAATCTGTGATTCTGAAATCTGTTATTACATGAGTTCACACTTCACTTTTTGGGTCTTCCAAAACTCACACCGATTTTGAGAACAGTGTTTGTGCCAAATTCATTAGAGTTTGAAAACAGAGCTATATTTCAGCTCTTTGGAGGCCAAAAATGAACTCTGATATTTTTGCAAGTGTGAAAATTCTTTCAGTCATGCCAAATTAACTCAAAACATCTGAATGGTCTGCTTCCAGGTATGATAACATTTTATCTTTTAGGCTTGGAATTTGATTTTAGAGAATTTCGATTCTCATAGATGTTGTAGTAAGAGACCAAGTTGCAGAGAACCCTGATGGAATGATATTTGCTGGGTGGGCTGAGGGCCAGCTATTGTTCTTGCTGATCGTCAGTAGAGAAGAGACAATTATTTGCTAACTATCCCCGGAATCTCTGTCAATTAGCTTGGAATTTGAGGGATTTTCCTGATGTGTTTTATGGAGGTCATTTATCTGGGGGGTAGCGAGGGTGCAGGTGAAAAGTTTTAACCCTGCAGTGGAAGACAGGCTGGCTCAGAAAACCAGCTTAGATGGGAATCCCACCTCATTTAAATCAACCATCTGGTGACCCCGTGGGGCAGCCATCTTCACCAGGCTCAGTTCTGTCCCATACCATGGACAACATAGAAACAATTTAAGACCTGATCTACAGAGAGTAGCTTTAGAGTAACTTTCTCAAAATCCAACCTAGGTTCCTAGGCCTGACTTTAAGCCTATGATCTCTTAAAATCTCTGTGGCAGGGGGCTGGACTCTGTGTTTTAATAAGTGTCCAGGTGATACTTATACATGCTGTAGACAAACAGCCACTGCCATACAGTCTTCTAAAGGAAACAAAATTTATACACACACACAGAAAACAGAAAGCAGTTATCACAACAAAATCCCACGCTTTATATAGTTGCAAATAATAAAGCACCATCTAGGTGACCAGGTTTTTTGAAGTCCATGGGTTGCTGGAAAGGTGGAGAGAAGACCCTGTAGACCCCTTACACCTGCTAGAACCTATGAAACAAGATGCATCAAAGAGGCAAAGAATAAGGTAGACAGGAAAGTGAGAGATGGGTGCTGGTTGGATTGCGGCAGGGAAATGCATGGATGCAACAGAACCCAAGCTTGACCGTGAGAGAGGGAGAAACTATGGATAGCTAACATTTGGTTGAAGAGGTATTCAACCTTTAAAAGATTTTGATATCTTATAGGCTGTGTAGCTGCTTTCATGGACTTTAAACACTTACAGAGTGTGTGGCGGGGGGAGGAGGGCAAAGCGTGATGAGCACAGGAAGATGGAGGTAACAGAGGAGACAGCAGAGAAGCCAAGAAATGATCTATAGAGCTCAAACAAGAGCCACATCACCCAGAGTTCTAAGTTCAGAAGTGATCAAGGACACGGGGCCTCACAGGGATGGTGAGAAAGTGGGTGAAGGCTGGGGAAGCTGAGCTAAACTGTGAGGGTTAGGAGGAAGGTGCGTAAAATAAACAGGCAGGAGAATGGAGTGAGAGGGCTCCCTTTGGGGGAGCGAAGGCTAGGAGAAAAACAAAGGTCTGGAATGGGCATTCACTGATTCCATGGTTTGGCTGTGGATTAGAATTCTGAGTTTCTACCATCTTACTGAAAACCATCTTCCAAGAACTGCAGCCCTTGCTTGGAGCTCAGGTGGGCAGAGTGATGCTGTGTTCTCCCAAGAGCAGAGCCTTGCGGCCTCGGAGGGGATCTCAGCCAGCCTCAGTTTGCACAGATCCAGTTTCGGGGGTGGGTAGGACACAGAGCAGCCCGTTGGCTGCATGCAAGCTTCCTTCACGAGTTCCAGTGACCAATTTATTTCTCCTTTATCTCTGGCTCTTAGTTTGCAAGAGGGAGCCAAAATGTTAATTAAGCCAAGAGGTTAAGCAGTTGTTTGACCTGCTGGCTCTGCAGAGAGGGGTGGAGGTGGAGGCCCGGGAACAGGAGGAGGCAAGGAGGTCTCTCTCTGCTAGCCTTTGTTTACAGGAAGCGCCTTCCATTCGCTGAGTTCCAGCCCAGCTGCAGAAGACACGAAGGGTGTGATTATCAGGCTGGCTGCAAATGGGAACACACTGAAGCTTTGTTTGGGCTTGTGGGGAGTTTTTGGTAAATTTTTTTGCTTTCAACCCCCCGTAAAAATATTTGGGGATTCAATGGTGCGGATTCTGCCTTTCGCACATCAAGCCCACACTTTCTCTTTCTAGAATATATGTGGGGCAGTGTTGATTTCCTTCCTGGGCACAGCAGTTTCTCAGTAGCCCTGGCTGCCCCAGTGCTCCCACTTCTCTGGTACACAGAGCAGATGGTGTCTAACAAGTCTCCACTCTGCCCGCAGGCTGTGCTTCCCCCTTGAAAATGAGCCGGTGGTGGGAATGTTGTTTCCTGGAAGCTCACAGAGATTCCTCTAAGCCAGCAGGTCCTGTTTATTTGATTATTTTTTTTAGAACAACTGTTTTTTCATTGAAAAGGGGACAATGCTGACATTCAGAGGCTCCCTAATTCCTCCAAGTCAGTAGAGCTGAGCGGAGCTTGAACTGAGAGCCACATGAAGCCTGAGGCGCCCCACCAGTGCCCGTGGTGGCTGGAGCGTTTGCCATTGTCATCAGTGGGGACTAGCTGGACCCGTCTCAGACTCAGGGTGGAATCGGGCTGTTGATTGCAAGTTTCTATTTTCAGGGATCGAGAAGGTAGGTATTTTAAGTCTTTCAGATTTAGCTAAAACTTGGCTCTGCCTGGCACCCATTTTAGTCCTTGTCATCAAGCTTACAGGACACCCTGAGCAGATGACTGACCTCAGTAGACACAGACCTAAGTTCCCCAGGCCACTTCCTTTACCACCCATCCCCCCGAACCCAGGCCTGTGGTTTGGCCCAACTCATCCCTGGTTCCACAGGACACACACGTGTGTTCCAGAGCCTCTGGCTTCTGAGCTTCTTTGAGGAAAATGTGCCTGTTTAGAGAAGATCATTTTAGAGATACGAGGGCTTAGGGAAATAATGATTTGATGGTTTCCTCTATTGCAAACCTAGCTAGGGCTTAGACATGTTCCTGAATCAGTACGCTCTCCTAAATTTTGTGTTGCTTCTTGCCTACGATCAATTCAACAAATGTATAATAAATGACTATCACCTGCGAGGTGCCAGATGCTGACATTATCCCTTAATTTATATGTCACTTTGTAACTTTCAAGGGTACTTTCCCAGGTGTGGGCTCAGTGGATTTCCCCCCTGTTGCTGAGCAGGTACAAATAGCCTCATTTTAAAATGAGGCTAGCAGAGGCAGGTGATGGGTGTCTGAAGTCACAGAACCAGTAAAAGGTGAGGTGGGGATGTGACACATGTGTTTTGACTGGGAGAACAGAGCATCTTCCACTACATCACAGTCACGTAGAGATCGAAGCCTGAAGATCTGCTAAGAGATTCACTGAGACGAGCCCTTGGAAACTGGAGACAGTAAAGTAAGGAAGAAACATAGACCATGTGCCAGGGCAGAGGGTCCAGCAACACTAACTGCTCCACCCAAGTGCCCGGAGCTGACAGCAGCAGGTTAGAGTAGGGTTAAGAGCTGGCTAGGCTACTCACTGGCTGTGTGACTTGGGCCACTTACTTAACCTCTCTTTGCCTCCGTTTCCCATATGTAAATGGGAATAATAAAAATTCTCAATTCATATGGTATGAACATTAAATGAATTAATATTTACATAGTCTTAGAGCAGTGCCTGGCATACTGTAAGTGCCAGATAAGTGCTGGTTAAATTTGAAAAAAGCTTTGCTCCCAAGCTGGGCTTAGCCAGCTGCTGGGGATGAGGGTATAAGTGGGGTCACACATTCTATCAAGCACTGGCCTCTATCAAGAGGGCTGCGACTGAACACATGCAAGGAAATAAGCCGGCGTTATTGTCAATGAGCAGGAGCTATTCTCAAATTCGCAATATTTTCTAAAGTAAATAATGTGCACTTGCTTTGAGAATTAGAGAAAATATTTGAAGTCATTGCTGTACTGGATAATCCAGGATGGATATGGATACCTATGTACCTGGGCACATTACTGGCCTGGCTGAGGAAGAGCTGCCGTATAGAATTATGAATGCTTATGACGAAAGAGATCTTAACAATCAACTAATTCCAACTACTCATAGATCCAGCCCTCTCCCCCGGAGATCAGGAAACCAGGGTCCAGAGAGGGCAATCGACTTGCCTAGAGTGACACGGTTAATATGCCCGGGTCACCCAACCTTTTGAATTTTTTTTTTTCTCCTGTCCGAATTGAAGACCTAGTGTCCTGGTCCTTGGGAAATTGGCTGAGGGTGCTTGTTGTCCCAGCTTGGTGCTTGTTCTGGACCCAGCTCTGAAGACTTTAATGGATGATGAGATTCCCCTGGAAGTTAGAGCTCTGTTTTTTTTTCCTGGAGGATTGGTGACACCTCACAGATGGAGAAAAGTTCTGGATCTTTCCACCCCTAGTCCTGCTGCTCCTGGATACTACGGTGGCCTACCATATACTCTCAGGGGATCTTAGCAAACCAGGAACAAATTCCAAAGGCATCGCGGGTGGCTATAAAGCTTATGGGTAGGTTCAGAAACCTAACAGACCCCCAAGTCTTTGGGTCAGATCGTTTAAGACAGAGATGATGTACAACTTACCAGTTTTTTCTTTGCCAGAGACATCCCCAATACACACTTGTTTTAAAAATGCTGGTGGGGACTCTTGGAGGGCACACAAAAGGAGTGTGCACATTGGGACCCAGGGGAAGGAGCAGTGACCCCATAGGAGACTGAACCAGACCTACCTGCTGGTGTTGGTCGGTCTCCTGCAGAGGAAGGGGTGGCTGTGGCTCACCGTGAGGACAAGGACACTGGCAGCAGAAGTTCTGGGAAGTAATCCCTGGCATGAGCCCTCCCAGAGTCTGCCATTAGCCCCACCAAAGAGCCCAGGTAGGCTCTGGTGTTGGGTTGCCTCAGGCCAAACAACCAACAGGGAGGGTACCCAGCCCCACCCATCAGCAGTCAAACGGATTAAAGTTTTACTGAGCTCTGCCCCCAGGGCAACAGTCAGCTCTACCCCCCACCAGTCCCTCCCATCAGGAAACTTGCAGAAGCCTCTTAGACAGCCTCATCCACCAGAGGGCAGACAGCAGAAGCAAGAAGAACTACAATCCTGCAGCCTGTGCGGAAAAAAAAAACACATTCACAGAAACATAGGCAAGATGAAAAGGCAGAGGGCTATGTACCAGATGAAGGAACAAGATAAAACCCCAGAAAAACAACTAAATGAAGTGGAGATAGGCAACCTTCCAGAAAAAGAATTCAGAATAATGATAGTGAAGATGATCTGGGACCTCGGAAAAAGAATGGAGGCAAAGATCGAGAAGATGAAAGAAATGTTTAACAAAGACCTAGAAGAATTAAAGAACAAACCCCTAGAAGAATTAAAGAACAAACAAACAGAGATGAACAATACAATAACTGAAATGAAAACTACACTAGAAGGAATCAATAGCAGAAAAACTGAGGCAGA
>NW_006795398.1:333775-405361 GCF_000442215.2 Lipotes vexillifer
CGGAACAGAATAAAGAAAAAAGAATGAAAAGAAATGAAGACAGCATAAGAGACCTATGGGACAACATTAAACACAACAACATTTGCATTATAGGGGTCCCAGAAGGAGAAGAGAGAGACAAAGGACCCGAGAAAATATTTGAAAAGATTATAGTCGAAACCTTCCCAAACATGGGAAAGGAAATAACCACCCAAGTCCAGGAAGCTCACAGAGTCCCAGGCAGGATAAACCCAAGGAGAAACACGCCCAGACACATAGTAATCAAATTGGCCAAAGTTAAAGACAAAGAAAAACTATTGAAAGCAACAAGGGAAGAACAACAAATAACATACAAGGGAACTCCCATAAGGTTAACAGCTGATTTCTCAGCAGAAACTCTACAAGCCAGAAGGGAGTGGCATGATATATTTAAAGTGATGAAAGGCAAGAACTTACAGCCAGCAGTACTCTACCCAGCAAGAATCTCATTCAGATTTGACTGAGAAATCAAAAGCTTTACAGAAAAGCAAAAGCCAAGGGAATTCAGCACCACGAAACCAGCTCTACAACAAACACTAAAGGAACTTCTCTAAGTGGGAAACACAAGAGAAGAAAAGGACCTACAAAAATAAACCCATAAGAATTAAGAAAATGGTAATAGGAACATACATATCGATAATTACCTTAAACGTGAATGGATTAAATGCTTCAATCAAAAGACACAGGCTCGCCGAATGGATACAAAAACAAGACCCATATATATGCTGCCTACAAGAGACCCACTTCAGACCTAGGAACACATACAGACTGAAAGTGAGGGGATGGAAAAAGATATTCCATGCAAATGGAAGTCAAAAGAAAGCTGGAGTAGCAATACTCATGTCACATAAAATAGACTTTAAAATAAAGGATGGGGCTTCCCTGGTGGCGCAGTGGTTGAGAGTCTGCCTGCCGATGCAGGGGACACGGGTTCACGCCCCGGTCAGGGAAGATCCCACATGTCGCGGAGGGGCTAGGCCCGTGAGCCATGGCCGCTGAGCCTGCGCATCCGGAGCCTGTGCTCCACAACGGGAGAGGCCACAACAGTGAGAGGCCCACGTACCACAAAAAAAATAAAAAAGTAAAAAATAAAGGATGTTACAAGAGACAAGAAAGGACACTACATAATGATCAAGGGATCAATTCAAGAAGAAGATATAACAATTATAAGTATATATGCACCCAACATAGGAGCACCTCAATACATAAGGCAACTGCTAACAGCTCTAAAAGAGGAAATCAGCAGTAACACAATAATAATGAGGGACGTTAACACCTCACTTACAGCAATGGAGAGCTCATCCAAACAGATAGTTAATAAGGAAACAGAAGCTTTAAATGACACAATAGACCAGATAGATTTAATTGATATTTATAGGACATTCCATCCAAAAACAGCATATTACACTTTCTTCTCAAGTGCACACAGAACACTCTCCAGGCTAGATTACATCTTGGGTCACAAATCAAACCTCAGTAAATTTAAGAAAATTGAAATCATATCAAGCATCTTTTCTGACCACAGTACTATGAGATTAGAAATCAATTACAGGGGAAAAAATGGAAAAAAACACAAACACATGGAGGCTAAACAATGCACTACTAAATAACCAAGAGATCACTGAAAAAATCAGAAAGGAAATAAAAAAAATACCTAGAAACAAATTACAACAAAACATGATGATCCAAAACCTGTGGGATGCAACAAAAGCAATTCTAAGACGGAAATTTATAGCAATACAAGCCTACCTCAGGAAACAGAAAAATCTCAAATAAACAATCTAACCTTACACCTAAAGGAGCTAGAGAAAGAAGAACAAACAAAACCCAAAGTTAGTAGAAGAAAAGAAATCATAAAGATCAGAGCAGAAATAAATGCAATAGAAACAAAACTATAGCAGAGATCAATAAAACTAAAAGCTGGTTCTTTGAGAAGGTAAACAAAATTGTAAAACCTTTAGCCAGACTAATCAAGAAAAAGAGGTAGAGGGCTCAAATCAATAAAATTAGAAATGAAAAAGGAGAAGTTACAACAAACACCTCAGAAATACAAAGCATAATAAGAGACTACTACAAGCAACTCTATGCCAATAAAATGGACAACCTGGAAGAAATGGACAAATTCTTAGAAAGGTATAACCTTCTAGTACTGAACCAGGAAGAAATAGAAAATATGAACAGACCAATCACAAGGAATGAAATTGAAACTGTGATTAAAAATCTTTCAACAAACAAAAATCGAGGACCAGGTGGCTTCACAGGTGAATTCTATCAAACATTTAGAGAAGAGCTAACACCCATCCGTCTCAAACTCTTCCAAAAAATTGCAGAGGGAGGAACACTCCCAAACTCATTCTACGAGGCCGCCATCACCCTGATACCAAAACCAAACAAAGATACTACAAAAAAGAAAATTACAGAACAATATCATTGATGAATATAGTGGCAAATATCCTCAACAAAATACTAGCAAACAGAATCCAGCAACACATTAAAAGGATCATACACCATGATCAAGTGGGGTTTATCCCAGGGATTCAAGGAATCTTTAATATACACAACTCAGTCAATGTGATACATCATATTAAAAAATTGAAAAACCATATGATCATCTCAATAGATGCAGAAAAAGCTTTTGACAAAATTCAACACACATTTATGATAGAAACTCTCCAGAAAGTGAGCATAGAAGGAACCTACCTCAACAAAATAAAGGCCATATACGACAAACCCACAGTAAACATCATTCTCAATGGTGAAAAACTGAAAGCATTTCCTCTAAGATCAAGAACAAGACAAGGACGTCCACTCTCGCCACTATTATTCAACATAGTTTTGGAAGTCCTATCCCCGGCAATCAGAGAAGAAAAAGAAATAAAAGGAATACAAATTGGAAAAGAAGAAGTAAAACTGTCACTGTTTGCAGATGACATGATACTATACATAGAGAATCCTAAAGATGCCACCAGAAAACTACTAGAGCTAATCAATGAATTTGTTAAAGTAGCAGTATACACAATTAATGCCCAGAAATCTCTTGCATACCTATACACTATTGATGAAAAATCTGAAAGAGAAGTTAAGGAAACACTCCCATTTACCACTGCAACAAAATGAATATAATATCTAGGAATAAACCTACCTAGGGAGATAAAAGACCTGTATGCAGAAAACTATAGGACACTGATGAAAAAAATGAAAGATGATACCAACAGACGGAGAGATATGCCATGTTCTTGGATTGGAAGAATCAATATTGTGAAAATGACTATACTACCCAAAGCAATCTACAGATTCAATGCAATCCCTATCGAATTACCAATGGCATTTTTTATAGAACTACAACAAAAAAATCTTAAAATTTATATGGAGACACAGAAGACCACGGATAGCCAAAGCAGTCCTGAGCGAAAAAAATGGAGCTGGAGGAATCGGACTCCCTGACTTCAGACTATACTACAAAGCTACACTAATCAAGACAATATGGTACTGGCACAGAAACAGAAATATAGATCAATGGAACAGGATAGAAAGCCCAGAGATAAACCCACACACCTAGGATCAACTAATCTATGACAAAGGAGGCAAGTATATACAATGGAGAAAAGACAGTCTCTTCACTAAGTGGTGCTGGGAAAACTGGACAGCTACGTGTGAAAGAATGAAATTAGAACACTCCCTAACACCATACACAAAAATAAACTCAAAATGGAATAGAGACCTAAATGTAAGACTGGACACTATAAAACTTTTAGAGGAAAACATAAGAAGAACACTCTTTGACATAAATCACAGCAAGATGTTTTTTGATCCATCTCCTAGAGTAATGCAAATGAAAACAAAATAAACAAATGGGACCTAATGACACTTAAAAGCTTTTGCACAGCAAAGGAAACCATAAACAAGACAAAAAGACAACCCTCAGAATGGGAGAAAATATTTGCAAAGGAATCAACGGAGAAAGGATTAATCTCAAATATATAAACAGCTCATGCAGCTCAATATTAGAAAAACAAACAACCCAATCCAAAAATGGGCAGAAGACCTAAATAGACATTTCTCCAAAGAAGACATACAGATGGCCAAAAAGCACATGAAAAGCTGCACAACATCACTAATTATTAGAGAAATGCAAATCAAAACTACAGTGAGGTATCACCTCACACCAGTTAGAATGGGCATCATCAGAAAATCTACAAACAACAAATGCTGGAAAGGGTGTGGAGAAAAGGGAACCCTCTTGCACTATTGCTGGGAATGTAAATTGAGTACAGCCACTATGGGGAATAGCATGGAGGTTCTTTAAAAAAGTAAAAGTAGATTTACCATATGACCCAGCAATCCCACTGCTGGGCATATACCCAGAGAAAACCATAATTCAAAAAGACACGTGCACCCCAATGTTCATTGCAGCACTATTTACAATAGCCAGGACATGGAAGCAACCTAAATGCCCATCGACAGTTGAATGGATAAAGAAGATGTGGTACATATACACGATGGAATATTACTCAGCCATAAAAAGGAACAAAATTGGGTCATTTGTAGAGATGTGGAGACTGGCATACAGAGTGAAGTAAGTCAGAGAGAGAAAAACAAATATCGTGTATTAACGCATATATGTAGAACATAGAAAAATGGTGCAGATGAACCGGTTTGCAGGGAAGAAATAGAGAAACAGATGTAGAGAACAAACGTATGCACACCAAGGGGGGAAAGTCTTGGGGGGGGGGGGGTTGTGGGATGAATTGGGAGACTGGGATTGACATGTATACACTAATATCTATAAAGTGGATAACTAATAAGAAACTGCTGTATAAAAAGATAAATAAAGTTTAAAAATTAAAAAAAAAATGGTAATGGGGGTGATGAATAGAGCTTATATGGTTATGCAAATCTGGGTGAAAGACCCATATTCCTTAATCCAGTTGGAGCCAAAGAGTGATGATAATGAGTGCTAATGTTAATCTTCATCATGAACTAAGTACTCCTGTTACATCTGCCTTACTGATGAGGAAATTGGGGCTCAGAGATGTTAAACAACCTGCCCATGATTAGACAACTAGAAAGAGGCTGAGCAGAGCGTCCAAATGCAACCTGATGCCCCAGCCAGGACACTGATCTCCATGATGTACTCCCTCTGCAAACATATGGCAGTAAACAGACCACACAAAATGTACAGTGAATGTGCAGAGAAGGAGATGATAAGATAATTCACATCAGTACAGACTGAGGTGTTCAAAGGCGGAAGCTATTTAAAGAGAATGAAAGGGAAAGGAAGGCCCAGTTAGAATCCAAATAGAGAGGAAGCAGGATGCAAAAGCAAATTAGAAAGAGCGGAGACAACAGAGGGACTCTTAGGAAGAAGGTGAGAGGAAAAGAAAAGCACAGGAGGAATGTCCTCTTCACCCCAAACCCACCTCATGAAATAGCTTGGGCCAAGTTTTTCTCTTCCTAAGTTAGAGCTGGCTGCAGCCGACTGTTTGCATAGTGTGTGGATTGAAATATTTTATTGCTTTATGGAGGCAATAAAATAAATGTGATTAAAGGCAACAATGACACTTCAGTTCTAGTGGATGAAGTTGGGATGCTGAAGCCTGGGCTTTATCTAAGCAAGGTTGTTTTAATCAGGAAAGAGGGTTCCATTTCTCATTTTTGTGTTGGGAAGACAACATAAGAATGGATGGAGAATAAGAGTTTTTAAAGAGTCAAGATTTTAAAAAGAGATTCTGAAGGTGTTCCACTGGAGGTGGGAAGCAGAAATGGAGAGACATAAAGGCTTAGTATGCGAAAGCAGGGTATGCAGGGAATGATTGGTCTCTTAAAGGAAACAGATGTGGGGTCTGAAGTATGAACATAGGGGAATGAGATGAAAGAAATCTTGAGCAGGCTAAAATGATAGTATTTCTTAAAGGGATTAGGGTGGAATGCTTTTTCCCCAGGAAAGTTCTGAGAGAAGGAAATATGAAGAATTTAAGGATTCAAGGCGAGGTAAGGCCAAAGGTCCACTATGAGAAGAAAAAAAGCAAGAGACTGTAGGAATTAGTGTCCACAAATGGAGGGAATGGTGAGTTCCAGTAACTGGGCTGTAGGAGAAGAACCGCTTTTACTAAGAAAAATGCAAATCAGATCTGCAAATATTGACAGTTGAGAACTGTGTCAGGTGCTCGGGGCTAGAGGAGGGCGTAGGCAGGTATGATGCTACAATAAGTACAATAAACACCTTCCATCTTCATTAAGGATTTTATACCCTACTGAGGGATGGTGATCTCAGCACCTCCCTCCATTACATGATACAGAGTGGAGTAAAGATAAAATGCAGTCACTGAAATAAGAATTTGGACCTTAAGTGGAAGAGTGATGAGATTCATAACATGCTGGAGGACACAGAGTCAAGGAAGGTTTCACAGAGGAGGTGGCATTTCAAATGGATCTTGAAGGATGAAGATTTTGTGAAAGAAAGGAATTCAAGCCTTCATATTATGCAAAAACCAATGCAGGAGAGCCCAGGGCATTCTGGTTTGGGTGGAAGAGTGAAGGTCTAGAATAGCTGGGTCCAAGGCTGTTTGGAGGTTAGAAGAGAAACCAAATCACATGACCTTTCGGAACCATGCTGATAATCCTAGATTTCATTTTATAGGCTAGTGTTTCTCAACCAGTTTTCTGCCGTCACACCTTTTATATGCACAGTACAACAATCCCAGCTTTCAATAGGACCCCTGCTCTACTGAGGGGCCATATCAGAATTGGAGAGTGGTGGACTTTTAAGGAGGAAAATGGTACGATCAGAGCTGAAAGATGCATTCACTGGGATGGAGACTGAAATCAGGAAAAGTAACTTGCAACTAATTATGGTTATCCAAGTAGAGACGATGAGGGCCTGAACACACTATGAGTGTATAGAGGTAGAAATGACTGGGCTTCATTTTTTAAACTGAAGTATAGTTGATTTACAGCGTTGTGTTAGTTTCAGTTGTACAGTGAAGTGATTCAAATATACATATATATATTTATATATACATATTGTTTTCCATTATAGGCTATTATAAGATATCAAATAGAATTACCTGTCCTATAAAGTAGGTCCTTGTTATCTGTTTTATATATAGTCATGTGTATCTGTTAATACCAAATTCCTAAGTTATCCCTTCCCTGCCCTCCCCCTTTGGTAACCATAAATTTCTTTCCTATGTCTGTGAGACTGTTTCTGTTTTGTAAATAAGCTCATTTGTATCATTTTCTTAGATTCCACATGTAAGTGATATCATATGGTATTTGTCTTTCTCTGGGCTTCATTCATTTTTGCCTTGACTGAACACCCACAGTGGGCCAGGCACTGAGTCTATTACTGGGGATATAAATATTAAACCTCAAGAACTACTACACATTTTGCTTACAGTCTATGAGGCAAGTAAATCAATACTGAACTATGTAGAGGCCGTGACAGAAGTAATGGAGGAATTTTTAGGAACACAGAGAAGAGGTGTTTAATTACATATGGTTTCAAAAAAGCCTTCCTGAAGTGAATAGAGTTGAACTGAGGGTTAAAAGATAAGTAAGTACCAGCCAGGGGGAAAAAGGGAAGACAGGCCAGGAGGGGTTGGGGAGGATGAGAGAGCAGGTACAAATACACAATGGCATGGAATGGCATATGACACAAGAAGAAGAGCAAACATTTAGGCCAAAAATTGAAACTAGTTGCTGTATATCGAGCCAGGCAATGTATTAGTAAACTGTCATGTGTTGCTGCATATAATCTTTGGAATGTACATCGTATGGGCTACAGAAACCATGGCCAAAGGTTGAATGAAGACTGCCATATCAAGGAGTTTGGAATTTAAGTGTAAAGTACCATAACTCAGATTTGTGTTTTAGAAAGATTATTCTGGCAGCAGTGTGAAGGATGAAGAGAAGGGGCAGAATTTGGGAAGCAGGCAAACAAGTTAGGCAATAAGGGGTAATGGTAATGGCAAAGGGGATGAGTATGAGAAAGCATGAATAGGAGCAGTTAGCATGAATTGTGATGGATCAGATGTGATGGAAGAGAAAGGAGTCTAGGAGGAGCCCAGGTTTCTGAGCTGATGACTGTGGTTGATAGTAGTGTGATTCACAGAGCTAGAGAATGAAGTAAGGAGGGTGGGGGGCAAGGCAAGCTGGAAATGAGAGATAATGTGCTCTGTTCCATTCCTACTGAGGCAGAATCATCTGGGAGTGATTTTTAGTAAACAGCTAGATGTGCAATCCTACAGCTAAGAAGAGAAGCCTTGGCAGAAGATCTAGAACTGGGAGTCATGCTCCTATGTTGGTTGTTGATGCCAAGAGGATGAATCAGTTCACTCGGCATCATGTGAAAGGAGAAGAGGGCCAAAGACAAAATCCTGGGCAAAACTCACATTTCAGGAATGGACAGAGGAAGAGATGACTTCGAAGGAGACCAAGAAAAAGTAATATGAGAGGTAGGAGGAAAACCAGAGAGAGTGATCCTAGGAAAGGAAGGGCATTTCAGTAAGTAAGAGTGGTCAACATTGCCTGGATTAGGCACAAGGCTGAAGACAAACAAAAGAGAAGGTTGAGCCAAGACCTCCAACTTATGGGACTTTAGGTTATCAGCAGCAGAGAAACAAAACTTTCATGTATCGTGAACACTGTGCATGAGCAGAAGTCAAAATCAGAAAGAAAAGGAAGATGTGATATTGTGTTTTATAGTAAAAAATATATATTTGGTCTTCATCTCCGTTTCTGGCATAGAGCTCCTAAAACCCTTGGAATTTCCTAAGTGATAAGAACATTAAAGTTGTCTTGATAGTCATAACAAATCCCTGTTAACCACACCTGAGTTTATATAAAAGTGACTTTGGGAGAGAATCTACAGATGGATGCTAGTTGCCAGGGGAACCAACCGCATGACTGAAGGTTGGAACTTTCAGTCCCATCGCCCTGGACCTCTAGGCAGAGGAGAGAAGCTAGCAGTTGAATCATTAGGCAATGGCCAATGATATAATCGATCATGTCTATGTAATGAAGCTTCCATAAAAACCCAAAGGACAGGGTTTGAGGAACATTCTCAAACCAGAATACTTCCATGTATCTCTGTGCCAGGCCCCAAACCACAAAGACAGAAGCTCCTTTGTTTGGGACCTTGCCTATATATCTCTTCATCTAGCTATTGATTAGTATCCTTTAATATCCTTTAGAATAAACCGATAATGTAGTGAGTACACTGGTTTCCTGAGCTCTGTGAGCTGGCCTAGCATATTAATCAAACCCAAGGAGGGGTTCTGGGAACCTCTGATTCATTACCAGTCAGTCCAAAGCACAGGTAAAAAACTAGACTTGTAGTTGACATCTGGAGTGGTAAGGCAATATTATGGGACAGAGCCCTTAATTTCTAGAACCTGATGCTATCTCCAGGCAGATAGTTTCAGAATTGAGTCGAATTGTAAGTCATCTGACTGGCGTCAGAGAATTGTTTGGTGGTATGTGGCAAAAAACCCACACATTGGAATTGGTAATCAGAATCTTAGAGGCAAGTTTAATAGTTTAAGAAAACAGTCACTATGGGACAGGCAGAGGAAAAATACTGTAAAAACAAGACAGTACTCTAAAGGTATTGCTATAAAATACGAAATGTACCATCAAGATATTCATATTCCCTTCCCGGGGGATGTAAGGGGTGGGAAGGAGGTGGAGGAAGAATCAGGGCAAGAGTAACCATCTCACTTCAGAAGAAATGACATACGAGTGTGACTGATGGAAATGTTGGAAGTTGATGCTTGAAAGAAAGAATGTTATTTAGCTAATGGAAATGAAAATGGGCTAAGACTGCAATAAAACTTGAAGGTGTTTCTAATGAATAGTTTAAAGTATGTATAATATCACCTCAGAAAAAAATTTGGGTTTAAGCAGTTTTTAATAAATAATGGCTGCTAACATCACAAAAAGAGAGACAATAATAACATACCTCCTGAAGATGGTACACAACACCATCTGTGAAGTATTCACACACACACACACACACACACACACACACACACACACACACACAAATGGAACCTGAATCAGGTGACACTCTAGATCTAATTTTTAGTTCACAGGAAATAAGGGGGTCGAGGAGCATCTTACACAACAGTTTGGAAATAAAATTAGCAAAATCTAGACAGTGGGAAACTATGCAGGGTAAATAACTTTGTGGCTTTAACAAATAAATTGCAAAGATGAAAGAAAAGAGGGAAGGAGCTGTATATTTTGAGACTTGAGACACATCAACCAAATGCAATGGGTGGAACTTTTTGGATCGTGATTTCAACAAAGCAGCTATTAAAAACAATTTTATAAAATAATAGGGGAAATTTTGATACTAATTGGATCAATTATGACATTTAAGGAATTATTTCAAATGTTTTAGGTATAATTTTTTAATGAATCCTTATCATTTAGAGATATATACTGAAACACTTATGGATGAAATGGTGTAAAATGTGGAATTTGTTTCAAAATAATCTAGTAGCCCCAGGACCTGGCCCCACCCACCAATGGGCTGGCAGCCACTGCACAAGGCAGGGCCTGGCGGCCAACTGGGCTGGGAGCAAGTCCTGCCTACCAGCTTGCCCACAGTAGTCAGTCCTGCCACAACAGAAGGGCCCATGAAGCCCATATAGGGGGTGCCTCTAAAGCATATAGATCTGGTGGCCAGAGGGAAGGTGCTGCTGGACCCCAAAGACTTCTATATAAGGCCACTTCTCTAAGACTGGGAAATGTAACCAACTTACCTAATACATAGAAATAAACACAGAGAATTAGATAAAATGAGGAGACAGAGGAATATGTTCAAAGCAAAGGAACAGGTCAAAACCCCAGAAGAAGAACTAAGCAAAGTGGAGCTAAGCAATCTACCCAGTAAAGAAGTTGAGGTAATGATCATAAAGATGCTCAGTGAATTTCAGAGAACAATGGATGAATACAGTGGGAAGTTTAAGAAATGGTTAGAAAATATAAGAAATAACCAAATAGAGCTGAAAACTCAATTACTGAAGTAAAAAATACACTAGAAGGAATCAATAGTAGATTAGATGATACAGAGGAGTAAATTAGTGAACTGGAAGACAAAGTAGTGAAAATCACCCAAGCTGAACAGAAAAAAGAAAAAACAATTTAAAAAAATCAGGATAGTTTAAGAGACCTCTGGGACAACATCAGCTTAATAATATTCACATCTTAGGCATCTCAGAAGGAGAAGAGAGAGAGAAAGGAGCAAAGAACTTATTTGAAGAAATAATAGCTGAAAACTTCCCTAACATGGGGAAGGAAACAGACATTCAAATCTAGGAAGCACAGGGAGCCCCAATCATGATAAACCCAAAGAGGTTCACACCAAGACATGTTACAATTAAAATGGCAAAAATTAAAGATCCAGAAAAAAATCTTAAAAGCAGCAAGAGATAAGCAACTAGTTATGTACAAGGGAGGTCCCATAAGACTACCAGCTGACTTTTCAGAAGAAAGTTTTCAGGCCTGAGGGAGTGGCACGGTATATATTCAAAGGGATGACGGGAAAAAACCCAAGACTACTCTACCTGTCAAGGCTATCATTCAGATTTGATGAGAGAATAAATAGTTTTACAGATAAGCAAAAGCTAAAAGAGTTCAGCACCACTAAAGCAGCTTTATAAGAAATGTTAAAAGGACTTCTCTAAGTGGAAAAGAAAGGACTACAATTAGAAATATGAAAATTATGAAGTGAAAAATCTCACTGGTAAAGGCAAACATACAGTAAAGGTAGTAGATCAATCACTTATAAAACTAGTAGGAAGGGCTTCCCTGGTGGCACAGTGGTTGAGAATCTGCCTGCCAATGCAGGGGACACGGGTTCGAGCCCTGGTCTGGGAAGATTCCACATGCCACGGAGCAACTAGGCCTGTGAGCCACAACTACTGAGCCTGCGCGTCTGGAGCCTGTGCTCCGCAATGAGAGGCCGCGATAGTGAGAGGCCCGCGCACCACGATGAAGAGTGGCCCCCGCTTGCCGCAACTAGAGAAAGCCCTCGCACAGAAATGAAGACCCAACACAGCCAAAAATAAATTAATTAATTAAAAAAAAAACTAGTAGGAAGGTTAAAAGACAAAAGTAGTAAATTGTCTATATCCACAATGAATAGTTGAAGGATACACAGAACAAAAAGATGTAAAATATGATATCAAAAGCATTAAACGTGGAAGGGAGAAGAGGAGTAAAATGGCAGGATTGTTAGAATGCATTAGAACTTAAGAGATCATCAACTTAAAATAACCATATATACATATGTTGTTATATACGAACCTCATGGTAACCACAACCAATAATAGATACACACACAGAGAAAGAGAAAGGGATCCAAACATAACACTAAAAGTAGTCACCAAATCACAAGGAAAGAGAGCAAAAGAGGAAAGGAACAAAAAAGAATTAAAACAACAACCAGAAAACAATTAGCAAAATGGCATTAAGTACATACCTACCAATAATTACTTGAAATGTAAATGAACTAAATGCTCCAATCAAGAGACATAGAGTGGCTGAGTGAATGACAAAACAAGACCCAGGTATATGCCTCCCTACAAGAAACTCACTTCAGAACTAAAGATGTACATAGATTGAAAGTGAGGGGTTAGTAAAAAGTATTCCCTGCAATGAAAATGAAAAGAAATCTGAGGTAGCAAAACTTATATCAGCCAAGATAGAGTTCAAAACAAAAACTGTAACAGACAAAGCAGGACATTACATAATGATAAAGGGATCAATCCAACAAGAAGATATATTCCAGTTATAAAATAAATAATGTACAGCATAGTGAATATAGAAATAATATTGTAACAACTTTGTATGGTGACAAATAGTAACTAGACTTATTGTGGTGATGATTTTGTAATGTCTAAAAATATCAAATCACTATGTTGTACACCTGAAACTACTATAATATTATAAGTCAATTATACTTTTTCTTTCTTTAACGAAAAAAGCTCATAAAATTATGAGGTTTTGCAGAGATTATGAGGTTTTGTAAGATTTTAACTCGCTGCTCATTTTTGTGCCTTTAATTTGAATAGTACACTTTGGTACTATGAAATAAATCCATTTGAATGAAAAAAAAGTAATCCAGGGAGCATGGAAGAGGAATGTGTGTGTATTTTATAGATGAAATAGGACTGAGTCTGGGTTGATAATTGTTGAATCTGGATGTTGGGTTCACAAGGATTCAGTATACTACTTTCTCAATTTTGTTTATGTGTGAAAAGCACAGAGCGAAAGGTTAAAATAAATCAAAGAATAAATGTGAATATATGGAGCATTTCTCTGGCATTCCAGTGGTTAAGACTTGGCACTTTCATTGCAGTGGCCCTAGTTCAATCCCTGGTCGGGGAACTAAGATCCTGCAAGCCACATGGCATGGCCAAAAAAAAAAAAAAAGTGAACATACCCATGATGTCCTTTCAGAGCTATGAGAGGACTCTAATAAGCTCAAAGTGTTAATATTTCAAAATTGTCATTATTTCCTTTTGATGCTGAGTCTCTTCTAGTTTTAAATGTTACTAATTAAAGAGATTCCACCAATTCTTAAAGGGATGTAGGTCAAATTGACCCATTTGGGGAAGGCAGATTTTGGCTGTCTGCATTTCAACAGGATCTCAATCAAGAAGACAGCCACTAAAAAGAGGGGCCTACTCTTGACTCCATGAATTCAGAATCTGAGAGTTTCTTGAGGACAGGAAGCAGTTTCTATGGAAGCAGATTGGAGTCACCAGCTAGATTCTCAAAAAATACTGAAAGCAATATAATTTCAGAAGGGAAGGCCAAGAGGAGAGACCCACATTACAACAAAGAAGAATGGCTCCAAGATGAGAGGGCAGGTCCCCACAAGTGACACAATAGGTCTGTCACCAATAGTTCAAGAATAGAGACTTGCCAGTTGCTCTCAATCCTGCCTCCTGCAGTGTGAGGTCCCCAGGTATGGCTGGTGGCCAGAAGGATGCTAGGTTGTCTGCTAAAGGAAGCTGATAGTCATGGCAGGAGGCTGGGCATGCTTTATAACTTGCCTTCCACTTTGGGTTACAAAATTTTTGCTATTAGAGTTTAAGAGCCCTGGGAGAAAGTGAGGAATTAATCTACACACCCATTTTAGAAAACATCATGACTCACAATATACTTCTGAGTGTCCCATTTGCTTGAAAACCTTATAGATCCCTGGGAGAAACACTAATGGAGTAAAGGAGACTTAAGGAGAAAGGGCTGGATGCTTGTACTGATAGTTGAAGATACTGGGGCATATAGGGAATGGATGTAGTAGCATATATTGGACAGGAGTGACAACAACTCCTGAGCAGGAGAGAGAAAAGGTGCCAAGGCATCTGGCTGATTGTGGGAAGTTTATCTATTTATTACTTTTTAATATTTATTTATTTATTTGGCTGTGCTGGGTCTTAGTTGTGGCACATGGGATCTCTAGTTGGGACATGCGGGATCATTTTTAGTTGCGTCATGAGGGATCTAGTTCCCTGATCAGGGATTGAACCCTGGCCCCCCCCGCGTTGGGAGCGCAGAGTCTTAACCACTGGACCACCAGGGAAGTCCCGGGAGTTTAGTTTAAAAGCTTAGGAATCTGACATTATGTAGAGAGTCCCAAATGTCCAAGGGAACTTTTTCCAAGTCCCTCTTGGAAATAGTGATTTGTGAAAGAATGGACACCCTAGTGGTCCGTTTTAGACACAGTGAGAAATCAGGAGAGTAAAAGTAGCCTTTGAGGAGCTTAGTGAGAGTTTTAACACTGAAGAGTAAAATCCTGACGCCTCAATCTTCCCTCCTCTCATCCCCCTCCTCCTTTCTCCATCCCAGCGAAACAGCAGCAGTCACAGCAAAGAAAAAGCCATCCTGAGCCCTCCATGAGGGAGGGAGTGGAAAAGAAAGCCACAGAAATGGGAAGAATGAGGTGATACAGAAATGGCCAGAAGGCTAACTCCACCATCACATAGAAGAGCAGCTGTAGCAGCTAAGTGAAGTCACCAGGAGGTGGAGGGTGAGAGCAGGGGAACTTAAACGCCACCCAAATCACCTTGCTGTCCTCCAGGAAGGGAAACACCTAGGGGAGCCTGGTTCTTAGAAGCCCTCATGGAAGAGCCAACAAGAGCTACTGATTGTTGCTGACTGTTCCCTATTTTCTTTGAATGTCCTCTCATAGGCTGGGTGGTCAAGGGGGTCTTGGGGTACATTTTAGTGACTAATGCTTTGACACAGGATTATGATGTTGATCCCATTTTTATAGCAGAAGTTAGAAAGCTCACAGTTCCTTCTAGGTACTTTGTGTGTTATCAGGTGAGCAGTGGTGATTTGGACCAGAGCCTCTGAGTTAGAATAGCTAGACTTCTCGAGGGAACAGTTGGCTTTTTAAAAGAATTCAGTAAAAAAAAAAAAAAAAAAAAAAACTAGAGTAAGGAAGTTTTTAAAAATAGCTAAATAACCTTTAAGGAACACCCTCAAGTGATGCACAGTTGCAAGAGAGAATTTAAGAAATTATGACCCTAATTACAAGTTTAGCTTTTCTAAAGAGATACTGTCTGAAGAAACACAGGCAGGCCTTCTATTCCTTTCCCCTCTCCATATGGAACTCGTTTATCTGCAGCTCTGTACATCCAACTGTTCTGTGACGTTTCTTCTTTGCCATATAAAGCCACCAGCCTCGTGTGAGTCCTGGAATTCCTAATTTCTCCACTCCTCCATAGGTAGTCAACTGGAGCTTCCTTCTCCGACCCTTCAAACTGTAGGCGTTTTCCCCATTGTGAGAGCTTTCTCTTTAGTTTCTGTTGAGGATAGAGTAATGGGCTGGAATTACAGAGGGTGTTTTGTTTAGACTTTGGTCAAGACTTCCTGATCCTAAGGTGTGTGAACTGAGATGCATTGCTAAAGAGTTTTGTTTTTGTTTTTTACTTTCTCTCTTTGGTTTAAAATATTAAGTGGTTAAAAAAAAATAGATTTATAAGGTGTTTTCATCATAGCCTGCTGAAAGGTTAAAGACAGGGGGTGTATTTGGAAAAAAAACATCTCTGGCTCCCTAAACCATCTATTCTTTGACATCTACCATCTATCAGAATATGATGCTAAATGCATGGGAGAGCTGAGAGCTGTATATATAGCAGACGAAGCTATCAGTCAGCAGAATGATAGCTGGGAGGACAGATATTGACACTTCCCTTATCATCTTTTCTTGAACTCAGATGCAAGATCATTCCAGTCACTTTAAAAAATATGGGCCAAGATTATGGGAGCCTTGGAAGGCTTCTTTTTTGGACTTTTAGCCACTTGACCTTGGCTCACTCTATTCATTCAGACCAGTCCTAAGGATTTTGTGGGCACCTTAGGCAACTTCAGGACTTTACTGCACAATTCAGTAGGGACCCTTGGTCCACTCAATGTAAGTTCGTATAAAACAGCTCCTATAGCTGCTTCATAGTCATCCAAAGGTTTAGGCCAGATCTCAGATGAATATGGACCACAAAGGCAAGACCACATCTCAGAGCTGCCCATCCCAACAGGCCTATAGGTCATGTAAGCTTTTAGCTTTGGTGTACAGCATTATTTGGTCTCATCATCTGACCAAAATGTGAGCATGTACTGAAGGTTAATATGAATGCTTCACCACCACTGAGGTAACAACTGCAGAGAGGGAAAGGAAAGAATGTACTAGAGAGACCCTGCTCAAAGTCTGTTTCTGTTCTCTCTCAGGTCTGTGATCCTGAGAAGGTTACTCTGAGTGAGAAACCTACCTGCCATGAGGAATACATGAGATAGTGCAGGTAACAGACCTGGTACATAGTAGAGAGGCTCATCTACTTGAACTGTTGTTGGCATGATTATGTCAAATGAGCCTTACCTGGTTTTATAGTACATGCAAATAAGCATCCTGGAGTATGTTTTTCTAAGCTAATTTCTATTTTTTTCCTTTCACCGCCCAACTCTCTGCCCTTTTCTGTCCTGTGCTCATTATTGCCAATGAGACACAGTTTTCACCAACAATTTTTTAGCATGTGCTTCCTCCTTTGACTACAATTACAAATTAAGGCCTACATAAGGTGTCTGTTTCACGCTTTCAAGATTGCTTTCAAACAGCTCTAAGCTAGACCCTTAGTGTAGGCAGCCACCCTAAGAAGCAGATACCAGCTTAGCTGTAGATTTCCCCAGGAATGCTGGGGGAGCAGTAAAATAGTGGAAGAGAGTAAATTGGCAATGAGGAATACTGCGGGGTTCATAGTTCTCAATATACCACTTATTAGCTGTGTGACCCTGTGTCCATCCCCCTCAGTTAACTCACTGGTAAATGAGCTAACAGTGCCTACTCTGCTTTGCTCATGAGACCTCTCCCTCAGGGTTATTATAAGGATCCAGTATAACAGTGTCGGCCCAAATGTGGTAGGCATAGCACCTTGTACTATGTGAGATGATTTCTGGTGGTACATGCCCAAAGTTTTTATTCCTTTTTAAATTTAAAGCTTAGTATTTATTTTTATGTGTATTAGAAAACAATTTATTATATAACTAGCACACCAAACTCATGATTTCTTAGATGTAATTGTTCAGGAGAAGGGTTAGGTAAAAAACAAGAAACAATAGCAAATATATATGTATTAGTGTATGTGTGTATAGTAATTATGACAAAAAAGGAAGGTAGTGCCCTTGTAAAATATGGGAGTCTGCAAAAAACAGGATAAATAGAACAGCTGTCTGAAGACTTCAGGGAACTTAACAAATATGTCATTATTACTCTCTGGAAGTCCCTGAGTTTCCTCACCCATAAAAGTCAACAAATGGTTGCTGATTCCTTCCACGTACCTGGCACTCTTCTGGGTTCTGAGGATATAACAGTAGATCAGAGAGACAAAATTCCTCCCTCCTGGAGCTTACATTCAAGTGGAGAAACAAATCTAAGCCACAAAATGGTTGTGTGGATATGAGCCAATCATGTACGCAGAAAGCATTTGACAACTGCAAACACACTCTCAATGTCTGCTATTGCTGCAGTGAGGTGCCGGAGGTGGGAATGAGGAATTGATCTGAGAATATCTAAATACCTGGCAGAATCCAGAGAAATGCTGTAGTGTGGACAAATGTAAATTGTTTTTGTTTCCTTTGGGTTTTCCTCTGGGTGAAGTTCCTGGAAGAAATTTCCTAAAACCACTGCACAGTGAAAGGACTCACCTTCATGGTCTGTGTTCGGCACCCCCATGCTCTCTCTAGAGGCGTTGAGATCTGTGAGTCTAACCAGTACCATATTAGAATTATGCATCTTATCTTCAAATAGTCAACCCAGCTTGAATTAATCTAACCGTAAGATTCCTCTTCTGAATCAAATGCTCTTCTGATATCCAAACATGTAAAGTCTAATTTGTTTTCCTTCATTCCCTAATTTTACAGTTCTCTCCAAAAGAATTAGCACATTTCCCTGGACTCACTTTCTCTTTTTAAATCCCCAAAGTCATATTTCTTAACTGGTTTGGTTTGCATTATGTCTGCATTTATTGGATCTTCCTATCAACTCACAAGTTGGCCATTTGACAATATTTAAAGGGTCAGCTACTCCTACTTGGGAAATTACTGCCTCAGTGAACTTACTAAAAGATACCCTAGTGGCCTGAAAGAATAAAAATAAGTTTCTAAAAATGTGTAATTTCCAAACAGGGAATAGGTTATGTGCTGGGAGATTATGTCGAAAAATGAATACTAATAAATTTATAACAAAATAACTGCCCAGTAAAGATAAAACCAGAATATGATATATGAAGAGAATGTAACGTGTTGGAACCAAAATGTAGGAGAAAACATGTTAATATTATTAACCAGGGCTGCAAATGAGACAATTCCATATAACTTTAACTTTCGGACCCTCTATTAATGAATAACTGAAGATGATGATTCATTACTTCTATATGGCATCATCCTTGCCTATAGTTCCATGTTTAGCATTGTTACTTGAGATGATGCTTTCACTGTTTTGCTAAAGAACCCAAGTTTGCACATTCATTTTACTTCACTGATTCTTGCTAAAGTACACAGCAGGTTTGTAAATTGTGCTTCGGTTTATAAGGTTAGTCCCTAAAAAAAAAAAAAAAAAAAAAAAAAAAAAAAAACTAGTACAATAGTAGTAGCATCACACAATAGTAGAGGCAAAGTGAAAGGAGGAACCACAAGGAAACATCAGACACACTCTCCAAAAGTGTCAACGTCGAAAAAAAAAAAAAAAAAAAAAAAAAAAAAAAAGCCTAAGACTTTCTATTTTGATTAAATAGTAAGCAGATACAAGTATTTGCTATACCTGACAACCTGGTATGAAATGCAAGGCTTGCACATTTCAAACATGAGGTAAGAATATAAAGTGATTTTTAAAAACAAATCTCCCTGTACTTAAACTCAAAGGAATGTTGTCTCTTTTCAGCTCATTCTCATTGGGAGGTCATATACTTACTCTAATTGCATTGTTTTTCCTCTAAACATTTGGAACTCCTCTTGTGGAACTGTCTTCGGAGGTTGCAAAGCATTTTTCTCAGCGTCCCGCTCTGTGCCAAGTCTTCATCCTTTGGGCTGGGGTTGGGGGATGGGAGCCAGTGGAAGGGAGTGGATTTAATGATTTCTGGAAAGAGCTGAAAGTCATCCAGAGGCCAATCTGGCAAATGGCGTGAGTGTAACCATTTGGGGTTAAAAACTAGAGTAACAGAGCTGCCTATAAAGGGCAGAGCCTGGCTCTGTCATTTGGCCTATGAACTGACTCTTGGAAGGCAGTCCTCAAAACAGCTTCCCCAGCAGCTTTGGCCCGTGACTGGCATTCTTTGAATAGATGTATAGAGTCTCCTAAAGTGGCTACTTTTGAAGTAACACTTCAAACATGCATTTCCTTGTGTGGGACCCAGAGTGCTTTTTTCACAAACTACCATGGTCATGTGTAGAAAAGAGCCAACATTGACTAAGGATCTGGAATCAAGATAAGGACTGTTAGGCAAACATACTTTCACAATAACACTGAGGAAAGAAAAGAACTCGCTGTGAAGTGTTGGTAGTTCTTCCCCAAGAACCATAGTTAGTATTCAGCCACTGTCTGTATATCTACTGTACATGCCCTAGTAGAAGGCAATACCAAACATGAGACCCTCTGCCATCCTCTGAATAAGTCCCCCCATCCCCCCTCACCAAAAATTTTAGAGATGTACCTAAAAGCACCAATCACCTACGTATAAATACTTAAGTTATTAACTTAGTTACATATGTTTAATCATTTTATACTTATAAAATGGATATTTTAATATCACTTTATATATTATTTCATATTTTACATAATATTACTATAGTCATATTTTCTCCACTATCGTATTTTAGTTTTATTCCAAGCCACAGCACAGTACTATGACAGTTGTTTTCTTTCATCCTGCAGTTACATATTTTCAACATCCACTATGTAACCACTTACTGTAATATTTTAAAAAGTGATATTTAGAAGGCTTGTTCCCATCAACGTCCACTCTTGCAAATATGAGACCATTCATACAAGGGAAAGAAAAAATAAATATGTATTAAAGTTCACCCATTCCACTTATAAACATCAGAATCTTGCATTGATTATGAGTGTTTCAGGATAGTGTGTCTTCCTTGAAAAGAATGGTGTTATTAGAAATAAAATAAGGATGAGAACATCCTCTAGTAAGAAACTCAGAATATAAAGCAATTCCCTCTTTTTTCCAAGGAGTGATTTTGGGGAAAACCTTGCTTGGCATTGGAGTGTACTCAGAGTTAATGATTTGCTCTCTGTTACCCCACAAAGATTGAACATCACTCTGAGTTTTCATTGCTGCTGAAAAGGTGAAAATAGATTACCAGCAGAAGTCAGAGTTCACAGGAAGAAATCTAATAGAAAGACAGCGTAAAGGACAGCGAACAGAAGACATTTGACTTTGTTTTGGCATGCAGTAGGGGAAATTTTTTTTTTTTCCCGATAACGCAGGCCTCTCACTGCTGTGGCCTCTCCCGTTGCGGAGCACGGGCTCCGGACACGCAGGCCCAGCGGCCATGGCTCACGGGCCCAGCCGCTCCGCGGCATGTGGGATCCTCCCAGACCGGGGCACGAACCCGTATCCCCTGCAAAGGCAGGCGGACTCTCAACCACTGCGCCACCAGGGAAGCCCCAGTAGGGGAAATTTTACATACAGTGCAATTGTTTGGCCCCAGAGATAGGAACATATGCACTGGATTACAGAGCCAATACCAAAAAGCTCTACATTTGGGGGCATGAAAAAGTAGTAGGACATAGCTGAGGAAAAGAGAGAGAAGGAAAGTAAGCAAGAAGGGCAGGGGTCTATTTAGTTGAATAACAATGCTGCTTACACCAGGACATCCTCAAGATTCTGTCTTTGGGCTTTCAAGCACTGGGTTCTTGGAAACCATCCTGTTTTGACTCCCACCCCCATATGCACTCTCACTGTATTTAACATTGTGGCTGAGGCTGGTGTTCTAATCCTGGCTGGGCCCCCAGATTTTTGTATGGCCTTGGTGGCTCTTCTCATGTGTTCAGAATTGTTCATGATATTGATGCCTTCACAGGGATAGCAGCATTCCACCAGAATGGCAGGCTTCCAGCTGTTGGCAGCAGCTTGCTAGCCTCCACATTTGATATTAGAGACAAAGAACTTAAAGCATTCTTCTGGAGGATGGGTGGAGAGCCCTGGTTTTAAATTTCCCTTCCTTATCTACTTTGCAGGGTCTCAAAATGATGGCCCTCGAGGTACTGTCCACAGTCTGCTTACCTGGTTTAGTACACGCTGATACCTAAAACTCTGCTTTGTAATTTCCTCTTCCTAACTCTGTAGGCACTTTTCCTTCTAATTTTGGACAATCATTGGCATGATTTGGAAATTGCATTACTGTATATCTTTTAAAAAGAGTCAGTGTGGATAAATGACCTTTTCTATCATCTGTATTTTTCATTCCTTTCACAGTGCTCCATTGGCCAGAAATATTGACAGCCACATGGATTTAAACATGCCGTGTATGGAGGGTCCTTAAGAAACTGAAAATAGAACTATCATATGACCCAGCAATCCCACTACTGGGTATATACCCTGAGAAAACCATAATTCAAAAAGAGTCATGTACCACAATGTTAACTGCAGCTCTATTTACAATAGCCAGGACATGGAAGCAACCTAAGTGTCCATAGACAGATGAATGGATAAAGAAAATGTAGCCCATATATACAATGGAATATTACTCAGCCATATAAAGAAACGAAACTGAGTTATTTGTAGTGAGGTGGATGGACTAGAGTCTGTCATACAGAGTGAAGCAGACAAAAACAAATATCGTATGCTAACACTTATATATGGAATCTAAAAAAAAAATGATTCTGATGGACCTAGGGGCAGGACAGGAATAAAGATTCAGACGTAGAGAATGGACTTGAGGACACTGAATTACAAAAGTTTCTTCACGTATTTTAAAATTTAATTATTTGTGGGTTTTAGCTGTTGTCATTATTTTCTCCCAGTCTGCCACTTTATTGATAAAGCTAACAGTCTGCCACTTCTGTTAGCTTTATCAATAAAGGTTTCCTTCATTTGTAATGTGTTCCGATATCTGATTTATCTTCCTTTTTGATTTTGCCTTAACTCTTTGAAAATTCTTATTTTTCTACATAAATTTTGGAATTGTTTTTCATGTTAAAAATTTCACTCTGGGATTTTGATTGTAATTGCGTTGAATTTAGAAACTAATCAAGGAAAACTTAATTCGATGATGTCAGAGCAAGGTGTTAATCTATATGTTGTTTAATGTTTCATTTGTTTAGGTTTTCTGATTTGTGCTTTAATAGTTTAAAATTTATTCTCTATAAAGATGTTCTTTCTTTGGTTGATATCTACATACTTTATAGTTTTTGTTGCTACCATTAATAGTATCTTACATTCTATTATGTTGCCTATCGAGTTATTGCCTATTCATAGGAACACTATTAAATTTTACACATTGTTTTTATACCTAACAAACTTGCTGAACTCCCTTTTAATTTTAGCGGTTTACTGATTTCTTAGGTTTTCTGTGCATTTGATCATGATATTTTAACTGGAAATAATAACAATTTGGTCTCCTTCCTTCATGTTCTTAATGCAGTGACCAGGACTTCCTGTACTCTGTTAAAGAGTGGCAATGATACCAAGCCATTCATGTCTTGTTCTTGACCTTAAGGAAATTGCAGCTAAACTTTTAAATTAAACTTGATGATTGCAGTAGATGGTTGGTAGAAAGCCCTTATCGGTTACAGAAGCTTCCCTCTATTCCTAGTTTTCTAAGAGTTTATTAAAAAAACATAATATTGAATTTTATCCAGTGCTTTTTCTGCTTTTGTTGAGATACTCATGTAATTTTGCTTCTTTAGTTCATTAATGTGATGAATTATTTTAATAGTTTTATATTTTCATTTCTTAAACCATTTTTCTTAAATGGGCCCTATTTGATCATGCTTTATGTTTTAATTTCATCATTGAATTCTTAGTATTTATTTATTATTATTATTTTTTGTTTGTTTTTTTTTTACCAAGTACAATTTTTTAATAAAGATAATTACAAAAGATGGAAAAATCAGCTCAGAACGGCCAATTACTTCTTTAATAGAGCAGTTTTTTGACATAATAACACATCAGTTTTAAATACTATCACATAAAGCATGGTGGAGAAAAGAAATTTTGCTTCATAATTAGAAAACTCACCATAAAACTTGCCAAGAAAAACAAAACCAAAAAAAGCCATTTTGAAAATAAATACAGTCCATGCCAAAGTAGTATAAAATGAAGCCAGAAGTCTTCAAAGAGAAAGCATTTTTCTTCCCAATATTTTCTCACTGAAAGTGATGAGACTCTCAAATTCAAGAGTTGCTGAGCTGTTCTGATTTGGCTCCTTTGGTATCTGTTTTTTTCACCACTGTTGTCCCTGGACTTATCTTCTTCGTTAGCATCTGTTTTTTTGTCCTCCGTTTCCTTCTTGTCTTCTTCAATTCTAGCTCTCTTTGCTCCTTTCTTGTGATCAGCCACATTTCTGCGACCTCCCTCTCCTTCGTCCTCAGAATCTGAGAATTCTTCATCACAAGCTATCTGTTTGTCTGATGCTCGAATAGAAATTCTCTCGTCTGGATCTTCTCCATCTTCATCTCCACTGTCTTCATGAACTGCATCTTCTGGAATAGCTTGCATTTGGACGCCAGCTGCATGTGGCAACATGCGTAAATTTTCAAATAAACGCTGTTTTATCTTTTCCGTATATTCTGGAGTGTTCTGGTTTGTCACCTTTGAAGGACTAATATGCTGTTTGAGGTCTGGTCCAAAATACTCAGAGTAATCATTATATGGCAACTCACTGGGAATCTCACAGTCAAGGGCAACAGCAGTCTCATATGTCCAACATCGAGCAACATTGCGGATTGTGTATCCACCTCCCCCAAGCATCAGTAATGGTAAATGGAAAGTTTTTACAAATTCTACACATTTAGCATGACCTTTGACTGTCAGATTGAAGCAACCAAGTCTATCACTGGATAGTGAGTCTGCACCACACTGTAGCACCACAGCACTAGGTTGATACATCTCCATCACTTTTGAGATAATAGGCTGAAATACCTGCCCATATGATTCATCATCTATACCATCTCTCATTGGAAAATTGACAGCATAGTATTTGCCTTTTCCTGCACCAATATCCCTCAAGTCTCCTGTTCTAGGAAAGCATTCCCCATATTTGTGGAATGATACAGTCATTACATGATCTTTTGTATAAAATGCTTCTTCAACAGCATCACCATGATGGATATCAATATCAATATATAAGACTCTCTGATGGTACTTTAGTAATTCAAGGATGGAAAGCACAATATCATTAACATAACAGAATCCTGACCTGATGCTTCTGATTTCTTAGCGTGATGTAATCCTCCAGCCCAGTTAACAGCCATATCAGTTTGTTGTCGGTTTAACTTCACAGCCCCAGCAACTGAACCACCAGATGAAAGCTGACAAAACTCAAAGAGCCCATCAAACACTGGACAGTCCTCTCCAACATTAAATCTCTGCACTGCTTACTATCCTCGAACGTGTTATCTGGTCTTATTGAACGTAGAAATTTGATGTACTCATTGCTGTGGTATTTTGTCATTTCTTCAGCTGTGGCTTGATGGGGACTATGTATTTCCATTTTTCTATACAAGATGGGTCAAGTTATGGGTCATGCAGATCCTGTGAGGTTTCATGGGATGACCCTGTCCGTAATAATAATTTCCAATATCACCATCGTAGTAGTAGTAGCAGACTTTCTTCTTTCTGCCTCCCTGACTGTACTCCATGGGCTACCCGGCCACCGCCGCCTCCGGCTCCTCCTCTGGCTGCTGCTGCTGCTGCTGCTGCTGCCGCCGCGGCTCAGCGGTAAGAGAAGAGGGCTGGGGTGAAGGTGGTGGGGTGGCAGTGCCGCGGGGAAAGGCAGGCCGGAGGGCGGAGAAGACGGGAGTGTTGGGAGGACTCGGTACCGCCCGGCCGAGTGGCCGAGAGCGCCTATTATTTTTTTTTTTAACATCTTTATTGGAGTATAATTGCTTTACAATGGTGTGTTAGTTTCTCCTATATAACAGAGTGAATCAGTTATACATATACATATGTTCCCATATCTCTTCCCTCTTGCATCTCCCTCCCTCCCATACTCCCTATCACACCCCTCTAGGTGGTCACAAAGCACAGAGCTGATCTCCCTGTGCTATGCGGCTGCTTCCCAGTAGCTATTTATTCTACGTTTGGTAGTGTATATATGTCCATGCCACTCTCTCACTTTCACACAGCTTACCCATCCCCCTCCCCATATCCTCAAGTCCATTTTCTAGTAGGTCTGTGCCTTGATTCCCATCTTGCCCCTAGGTTCTTCATGACCATTTTTTTTCTTTTCCTTAGATTCCATATATACGTGTTAGCAAATGGTATTTGTTTTTCTCCTTCTGACATACTTCACTCTGTATGACAGACTCTAGGTCCATCCACCTCACTACAAATGACTCAATTTTGTTCCTTTTTGTGGCTAAGTAATATTCCATTGTATATATGTGCCACATCTTCTTTATCCATTCATCCGTCGATGGACACTTAGGTTGCTTCCATGTCCTGGCTATTGTAAACAGAGCTGCAGTGAACATTTTAGTACATGACTCTTTTTGAATTATGGTTTTCTCAGGGTATATGCCCAGTAGTGGATTGCTGGGTCATATGGTAGTTCTATTTTTAGTTTTTTAAGGAACCTCCACACTGTTCTCCACAGTGGCTGTATCAATTACATTCCCACCAACATGACAAGAGGGTTACCTTTTCTCCACACCCTCACCAGCATTTACTGTTTGTAGATTTTTTGATGACGGCCATTCTGACTGGTGTGAGATGATACCTCACTGCAGTTTTGATTTGCATTTCTCTAATGATTAGTGATGTTGAGCATCCGTCCATGTGTTTGTGGACAATCTGTGTATCTTTTTTGGAAAAATGTCTATTAAGGTCTTCTGCCCATTTTTGGATTGGGTTTTTTGTTTTTTTGATATTGTGCTGTATGAGTTGCTTGTATATTTTGGAGATTAATCCTTTGTCAGTTGCTTCATTTGCAAATGTTTTCTCCCATTCTGAGGGTTGTCTTTTGGTCTTGTTTATGGTTTCCTTTGCTGTGCAAAAGCTTTCAAGTTTCATTAGGTCCCATTTGTTTATTTTTGTTTTTATTTCCATTTCTCTAGGAGGTGTGTCAAAAAGGTTCTAGCTGTGGTTTATGTCATAGAGTGTTCTGCCTATGTTTTCCTCTAAGAGTTTGATAGTGTCTGGTCTTACATTTAGGTCTTTAATCCATTTTGAGTTGATTTTTGTGTATGGTGTGAGGGAGTGTTCTAATTTCATACTTTTACATGTAGCTGTCCAGTTTTCCCAGCACCACTTATTGAAGAGGCTGTCTTTTCTCCACTGAATATTCTTGCCTCCTTTATCAAAGATAAGGTGACCATATGTGCGTGGCTTTATCTCTGGACTTTCTATCTTGTTCTATTGATGTATATTTCTGTTTTTGTGCCAGTACCATACTGTATTGATTACTGTAGCTTTATAGTTTAGTCTGAAGTCAGGGAGCCTGATTCCTCCAGCTCCATTTTTCTTTCTCAAGATTGCTTTGGCTCTTCAGGGTCTTTTGTGTTGCCATACAAATTGTGAAATTTTTTGTTCTAGTTCTGTGAAAAATGCCAGTGGTAGTTTGATAGGGATTGCATTGAATCTGTAGATTGCTTTGGGTAGTACAGTCATTTTCACAGTATTGATTCTTCCAATCCAAGAAAATGGTGTATCTCTCCATCTATTTGTATCATCTTTCTTTCATCAGTGTCTTATAGTTTTCTGCATACAGGTCTTTTTTCTCCTTACGTAGGTTTATTCCTAGATATTATGTTCTTTTTGTTGCAACGGTAAATGGGAGTGTTTTCTTAATTTCTCTTTCAGATTTTTCCTCATTATTGTATAGGAATGCAAGAGATTCCTGTCCATTAATTTTCTATCCTGCTATTTTTCCAGGTTCATTGATTAGCTCTAGTACTTTTCTGGTAGCATCTTTAGGATTCTCTATGTATAGTATCATGTCATCTGCAAACAGTGACAGCTTTACTTCTTCTTTTCCAATTTGGATTCCTTTTGTTTCTTTTTCTTCTCTGATTACTGTGGCTAAAAATTCCAAAAATATGTTGAATAATAGTGGTGAGTGTGGGCAACCTTGTCTTGTTCCTGATCTTAGTGGAAATGGTTTCATTTTTTCACCATTGAGGATGCTGTTGGCTCTGGGTTTGTCATATATGGCCTTTATTATGTTGAGTAAAGTCTCCTCTATGCCTGCTTTCTGGAGGGTTTTTATCATAAATGGGTGTTGAATTTTGTCAAAAGCTTTCTCTGAATCGATTGAGATGATCATATCGTTTTTCTCCTTCAATTTGTTAATATGGTTTATCACACTGATTGATTTGCGTATACTGAAGAATCCTTGCATTCCTGGAATAAACCCCACTTGATCATAGTGTATGATCCTTTTAATGTGCTGTTGGATTCTGTTTGCTAGTATTTTGTTGAGGATTTTTGCATCTATGTTCATCAGTGATATTGGCCTGTAGTTTTCTTTCTTTGTGACATCCTTGTCTGGTTTTGGTATCAAGGTGATGGTGGCCTCGTAGAATGAGTTTGGGAGTGTTCCTCCCTCTGCTATATTTTGGAAGAGTTTGAGAAGGATAGGTGTTAGCTCTTCTCTAAATGTTTGATAGAATTCGCCTGTGAAGCCATCTGGTCCTGGGCTTTTGTTTGTTGGAAGATTTTTAATCACAGTTTCAATTTCAGTGCTTGTGATTGGTCTGTTCATATTTTCTATTTCTTCCTGATTCAGTCTTGGCAGTTTGTGCATTTCTAAGAATTTGTCCATTTCTTCCAGATTGTCCATTTTATTGGCATAGAGTTGCTTGTAGTAATCCCTCATGATTTTTTTTATTTCTGCAGTGTCAGTTGTTACTTCTCCTTTTTCATTTCTGATTCTATTGATTTGAGTCTTCTCCCTTTTTTTCTTGATGAGTCTGGCTAATGGTTTATCTATTTTGTTTATCTTCTCAAAGAACCAGCTTTTAGTTTTATTGATCTTTGCTATTGTTTCCTTCATTTCTTTTTCATTTATTTCTGATCTGATTTTTATGATTTCTTTCCTTCTGCTAACTCTGGGGTTTTTTTGTTCTTCTTTCTCTAATTGCTTGAGGTGCAAGGTTAGGTTGTTTATTTGAGATGTTTCTTATTTCTTAAGGTAGGATTGTATTGCTATAAGCTTCCCTCTTAGAACTGCTTTTGCTGCACCCCATAGGTTTTGGGTGGTCGTGTTTTCATTGTCATTTGTTTCTAGGTGTTTTTCTATTTCCTCTTTGATTTCTTCAGTGATCTCTGGATTATTAAATAGTGTGTTGTTTAGCCACCACGTGTTTGTATTTTTTACAGATTTTTTCCTGTAATTGATATCTAGTCTCATAGTATTGTGGTTCGAAAAGATACTTGATACGATTTCAATTTTCTTAAATTTACCAAGACTTGATTTGTGACCCAACATATGACCTATCCTGGAGAATGTTCCATGAGCACTTGAGAAGAATGTGTATTCTGTTGTGTTTGGATGGAATGTCCTATAAATATCAATTAAGTCCATCTTGTTTAATGTATCATTTAAAGCTTGTGTTTCCTTATTTATTTTCATTTTGTATGATCTGTCCATTGGTGAAAGTGGGGTGGTAAAGTCCCCTACTATGATTGTGTTACTGTCGATTTTCTCTTTTATGGTTGTTAGTATTTGCCTTATGTATTGAGGTGCTCCTATGTTGGGTGCACAAATATTTACAATTGTTATATCTTCTTCTTGGATCATTCCCTTGATCATTATGTAGTGTCCTTCTCTGTCTCTTGTAATAGTCTTTATTTTAACGTCTATTTTGTCTGATATGAGAATTGCTACTCCAGCTTTCTTTTGATTTCCATTTGCATGGAATACCTTTTTCCACCCCCTCACTTTCAGTCTGTATGTGTCTCTAGGTCTGAAGTGGGTCTATTGTAGACAGCATATATACGGGTCTTGTTTTTGTATCCATTCAGCCAGTCTATGTCTTTTGGTAGCATTTAATCCATTTACATTTAAGGTAATTATTGATATGTATGTTCCTATTAACATTTTCTTAATTGTTTTGGGTTTGTTATTGTAGGTCTTTTCCTTCTCTTGTGTTTCCTGTCTATATCAGTTCCTTTAGCATTTGTTATAAAGCTGGTTTGGTGGTGCTGAATTCTCTTAGCTTTTGCTTGTCTGTAAAAGTTTTAATTTCTCTGTCAAATCTGAATGAGATCCTTGCTGGGTAGAGTAATCTTGGTTGTAGGTTTTTCTCCTGCATCACTTTAAATATGTCGTGCCACTCTCTTCTGACTTACAGAGTTTCTGCTGAAAGATCAGCTGTTAACCTTATGGGGATTCCCTTGTGTGTTATTTGTTGTTTTTCCCTTGCTGCTTTTAATATGTTTTCTTTCTTTTTAATTTTTGATAGTTTGATTAATATATGTCTTGGTGTGTTTCTCTTTAGATTTATCCTGTATGGCACTCTCTGTGCTTCCTGGACTTGATTAACTATTTCCTTTCCCAAATAAGGGAAATTCTCAACTATAATCTCTTCAAATAGTTTCTCAGTCCCTTTCTTTTTCTCTTCTTCTTCTGGGACCCCTATAATTCGAATGTTGGTGCCTTTAATGTTGTCCCAGAGGTCTCAGAGACTGTCCTTAATTCTTTTCATTCTTTTTCCTTTATTCTGCTCTGCAGTAATTATTTCCAATATTTTATCTTCTAGGTCACTTATCTGTTCTTCTGCCTCAGTTATTTTGCTATTGATGCCTTCTAGGGAATTTTTAATTTCATTTATTATGTTGTTCATCACTGTTTGTTTCCTCTTTAGTTCTTCTAGTTCCTTGTTAAACACGTCTTGTATTTTCTCTATTCTATTTCCAAGATTTTGGATCATATTTACTATCATTATTCTGAATTCTTTTTCTGGTAGACTGCCTATTTCCTCTTCATTTTTTAGGTTTGGTGAGTTTCTGCCTTGCTCCTTCATCTGCTGTGTGTTTCTCTGTCTTCTCATTTTGCTTCACTTGCTGTGATTGGGGTCTCCTTTTTGCAGGCTGCATGTTCGTAGTTCCCGTTGTTTTTGGTGTCTGTCCCCAGTGGCTAAGGAACCCTCGCCTAAGTATTTTTATTTATTTATTTTTGGGCCGCAGCACGGGGCATGTGGGATCTTAGCTCCTCACCACCTACAGTAGGAGTGCAGGGAGTCCCATTAACCGTTTTTTGTGTGTGTTTGTCTCTGTGTGTTTTGGGGTGTCTATGGCCTTATGATTTTAGGCAGCCTCTCTGCTAATGGATGGGGCTGTGTTCCTGTCTTGCTAGTTGTTTGGCATAGGATGTCCAGCACTGTAGCTTGCTGCTTGTTGAGTGAAGCTGGGTGTTGGCATTGAGATGGAGATCTCTGGGAGATTTTCGCCATTTCATATTACGTGTAGTTGAGAGGTCTCTTGTGGACCAGTGTCCTGAACTTGGCTCTCCCACCTCAGAGGCACAGCCCTGATGCCTGGCTGGAGCACCAAGGGCCTTTCATCCACACGGCTCAGAATAAAAGGTAGAAAAGAAAAAAAGAAGATAAAATAAAATAAAGGAAAATAAATAAAGTTATTAAAATAAAAAATAATTATTAAAAAAAATTTTTTTAAGTAAAAAAAGAAAAAAAAACGGACAGACAGAACCCTAGGACAAATGGTAAAAGCAAAGCTATACAGACAAAATCACACAGAAACATACTCATACACACTCACAAAAAGACAAAAAGGGAAAAAGAATATATATATTGTTGCTCCCAAAGTCCACCTCCTCAATTTGGGATGATTCGTTGTCTATTCAGGTATTCCACAGATGCAAGTACATCAAGTTGATTGTGGAGATTTAATCCTCTGCTCCTGAGGCTGCTGGGAGGGATTTCCCTTTCTCTTCTTTGTTCTCACAGCTTCCGGGGTTCAGCTTCGGATTTGGCCCCGCCTCTGCGTTTAAGTCAGCGGAGGGCATCTGTTCTTCCCTCAGACAGGACGGGGTTAAAGGAGCAGCTGATTCAGGGGCTCTGGCTAATTCAGGCCAGGGGGAGGGAGGGGTACGGAGGCAGGGTGAGCCTGCGGCGGCAGAGGTCAGCATGACGTTGCAACAGCCTGAGGCACTGTGTGTTCTCCCAGGGAAGTTGTCCCTGGATCCTGGGACCCTGGTAGTGGCGGGCTGCACAGGCTCCCAGGAGGGGAGATGGGGTAGTGACCTGTGGTTGTTCACAGGCTTCTTGGTGGCAGCAGCAGCAGTGTTAGTGTCTCATGCCCATCTCTGGGGTCTGCTCTGATAGCCGCGGCTTGCGCCTGTCTCTGGAGCTCCTTTAAGCAGCGCTCTTAATCCCCTTTCCTCACGCACCAGGGAACAAAGAGGGAAGAAAAAGTCTCCTGCCTCTTCGGCAGGTCCAGACCTTTTCCCCGGACTCCCTCCTGGCTAGCCGTGGTGCACCAACCCGCTGCAGGCTGTGTTCACGCCACCAACCCCAGTCCTCTCCCTGCGCTCCGACTGAAGTCCGAGCCTCAACTCCCAGCCCTGCCCGTCCCGGCGGGTGAGCAGACAAGCCTCTCGGGCTGGTGAGTGCCGGTCGGCGCCGATCCTCTGTGCGGGAATCTCTCCGCTTTGCCCTCCGCACCCCTGTGGCTGCGCTCTCCTCCGCGGCTCCGAAGCTTTCCCCCGCCCCCCCCCCGCAGTCTCCGCCCGCGAAGGGGCTTCCTAGTGTGTGGAAACCTTTCCTCCTTCACAGCTCCCTCCCACTGGTGCAGGTCACGTCCCTATTCTTTTGTTTCTTTTTATTCTTTTTTCTTTTGCCCTACCCAGGTACGTGGGGAATTTCTTGCCTTTTGGGAGGTCTGAGGTCTTCTGCCAGCGTTCAGTAGGTGTTCTGTAGGCGTTGTTCCATGTGTAGATGTATTTCTGGTGTATCTGTGGGGAGGAAGGTGATCTCCGTGTCTTACTCTTCCGCCATCTTGAAGCTCCTCATCATCATTGAATTCTAATTGCTGATATTTTAATTAGGATTTCCATATGCATGTTCATAAGTGAACCTGTATCTATAGACAATTTTGTCTTCATGCCCTGGATATGGTATTAAAACCAAATGCGTTAGACTCTTCCCTTTTTTTCTGATTTGTGTGACAACTTGTATAAGACAAGGAGATTCACTGTACAACAGCCCTTCTCCCAGTTTTCCAGCATGAAAAAATGGCAACCAGTTATCGGAACAAAAGTGGTGACGTTTTCTTTCACACCCACATTTGATCTCAGATTCAGGCCCATCTCCCCACCGCCTCTTCCACTGTCCTCTATGTGAGATGATGGTCATGTCTGGATCAGGTCCCCACCCCATATCTGGTAATGTTTTTCTTTTCACCTCCTCATAGCTCATTCTCAACAGAAGCCAGTATCCATTTAAAGCATAAGTCAAATCATGTGACTCTGTTAACATTGTTTCCTATTCACTCCATTGGTGAGGGGGGAATTCTGTGTCTGGGATCAAGCACAGACCATTGTAGCCATTTCCTGGGCACTGGACAGGTGAGACTGACGACAGCACATTCACATACACTCACAGTCTAGGGGAGGAGCCCACTGTGCACCACACATGGCCGCATGGGAGTTGCACTCGGGAACAGAGTGAAGCGCCAGGAGTGGTAACAGGGAGGCTTTGTAGTATTAAGAGGGAATGGTGCCCACTGGTTCCCACAGGAGGATGTGATTGGTTGAATAATTCTGGGGTAAGCATGAACTCTAACTGGTCCAGTTGTTAAGAGGGGTGTTTGGCAAGGGGATATTTTCTGCAGAAGCAGAATGGGGGGCAGCCCTTCTGGTGTGACACTGGAGGCCTTCTTACTCCCCCCCCCCACCCATGTCAGTGCAGGGCATAATATTGGGCCTTAATTTTAGGCCTCATACCACAGGCTTCTGGGCCAAAACTTTCCAATGGCAACTGCAAGGCCGTCGTTCATGTTCTGACAATTGGCTACCTCTCTGACCTTATTTCCTATACTCTCCCTTCCCCGACATGTTCTGCTCCAGCCACATCTACCTACTTGCTCTTACTGAAATTCATCAAATACGTTTTCACCTCAGGCCTTAGGCCCTTGCTTTTTTCTCTACTTTGAATCCTCTTTCCCCAAATATTGCCATGATTTTTTTCTCACTTTCTTCAGGTTCCTTCCCACTCCCTCCATGTATAGTAAAAAGCATAATTGTACATGCTTTCAAACTTTATATAAAAAGTATCCTTCTGTGTACAGTTTTTCTTCCTCATTATTATATTTCTGAAATTCATCCTGGTTGCTACATTTAGCTCCGTTTTGTTCATTTTATCTACTCTATTTAATGTAAACTCTATGAATGCAGCAACGTGTATTTATCTCATATCCAGTGGATGAATGTTTAAGTAGTTTCCAAGTTTTTTCCATCACAAAGAATGCTTCAGTGAATCACTTTGCAGGTCTCCTTGTGAACATATATGAGACGTTTTTCTAAGGTGTATATGAAAATGTGAAATTGTTGGCCAAAGGGTACCAGGAATTTGCTGGGAGTTGGCCTCTAGAGGTGGGGCTGAGAGAGTTGTATGCAGTCTTCCTCCTGTTGAAAAGCACAGAAGCTGCTAGATGAGTTGAGAGATGCTGAGGCTTAAAAAAGGCACTGACATAAGTAAATGCCGACAGTTATCTCCATGGTTCATCACAGGAGCTTCTGTTGTTTGTGAGCAGAGTCAGTGTTCCTTGTTACTGTCGCCAAGGGCCGCACTGTGAAGCATCTGCTGTTACTGAGGCAACTGGCAAGATGCTCCCACTGGCAGGAGTGGTGGCTGTGACAACTTGTTAAGCTGGGGGGTCTTAACTCTTAGAGATGTTAGACTTTCTCCCCCAGCCTCACAGAAGTCACTCTTCACCTCCAAGGAAGAACCAGTCTTTGTCAATAGCCCTCACTGAGCTGAGAGAATAACCATTTCCCCACAGGGATCCTGGTGAAAAACAGTCGCCTAGAAACTATGGAAAGAAACTCAAAACAGCTTCAGAGATCCTGAAAAAGAGCCCAGCTTTCAGATTTCTGATGGAGGGTGTGGCCCAGGAAAAAATGGCTTCATTGGCATATGCATCTATTTACTGTCTCCCTGTCCTAGCTCTTATTCTGCTCTCTCACTTTCCCTTTGTCTCTCTTTCTGTCTGTCTCTCTCCCTCTCCCTCTCTCTCTCTCCTCTTTTATCTCTTCATTTCTTTCTTTCTTACTTTCTTGGTCCCTTGTGTATGTGTCAGATTTGTTAGTAGTATTTCAAGACCCCACTTTGCCTCTCCAGTGTTCATGTTTTGACACCAGAGGAAGCCAGAGGAGATGTTTAGTACTTTCAGTAAAAATTGAGGGTTCAGAAGAAATCCATGCATACTGAGCCAGCCCCTACCCCATAACTTGTCCTTTGGCTTGGCTCTACAAGCCATGTTCTTGGTATGACTCTCTTGAGTGCATTGTAGAAGTGATGCTTCCACTCCTGGATGTCACCATGGAGACCTGTGGGTCACAGGAACCTAATAGAGGCCCAGGAAGATGGCTATAATTATCTGTTTTTGATCCTAAACATTTCTCATAGGCAATACCATGAGGTATGTACATCCAATTCCCTCAAACACAAGAGCCAAAGGCAACATGGAGTAAGATAAAACATTCAACTGGAAGTCAGGAGACTTGAGTTTTAGACCTGGCTCTACCCCTATCTAGTTGGTGACCTTGGTCCAGTTACTTTACACTTCAGTTTTTGGCTACTTCATTTTAAAAATGAAGACTTTTATTGGCATATAATTGGTCATAGTAGTCTCTTATAATCCTTTGTATTTCTGTGGTATGAGCTGTAGTCTCCTCTTTCATTTCTAATTTTATTTACTTGAGTCTTCTCTCTTTTTTTCTTGGTGAGTCTAGCTAAAGGCTTATCTATCTTGTTTATCTTTTCAAAAAACCAACTCTTAGTTTCATTGAGCTTTTCTATTGTATTTTTAGTCTATTTATTTATTTCTGCTGTGGTCTTTGTTATTTCCTTCTTTCTACTAATTTTGGGCTTAGTTTGTTTGTTCTTAGTTGTTCTGCTTTTTCTAGTTCCTTGAGATGTAAAGTTAAGTTAAAGACTTCTATTTTGGCTAAACATATAATTTATCCTGGAGAATGTTCTGTGTGTACTTGAGAAAAATGTGTATTCTGTTGCTTTTGAATGGGATGTTCTATAAATGTCTGTTAAGTTCTTCTGATCTAACATGTATCTTAAGTCCAGTGTTTCTTTATTGATTTTCTGTCTGGATAATCTACCCATTGTTGAAAGTAGGGTATTAAATTCTCTTACATTATTGTATTGCTGTATATTTCTCCCTTCAGGTGTGTCAAATATTTGCTTTATATATTTAGGTGCTCCTATGTTGGGTGCAAAAATATATATAAATGTTGTAGCCTCTTGTTGGATTGATCCCTTTATCATTATATAATGACCTTCTTTGTCTCTTATTATACTCTTTGTTTTAAAGTCTATTTTGTCTGATATAGGTATAGCTACCTTAGCTTTCTTTTGGTTTCATTTGCGTGGAATGTGTTTTTCCATTTCTTTACTTTGAGTCGATGTGTGTCCTTAAAGCTGAAGTGGTTCTTTTGTAGACAGCATATAGTTGAGTCTTGTTTTTTTATCCATTTGGTCATTCTGTGACTTTTGATTGGAGAATTTAGTACCTTTACACTTAAAGTAATTATTGATAGGTATGGACTTACTGTTGCTGTTTTGTTAATTATTTTCTGGCTATTTTGTAATTCTTTTGTTCTCTTTCTTCTTCTATTGGACAACATAGTATAAATTTCTGGAAACATAATCTACAAACATGAAGAAATAGAAAATCTGAACAGACAAATTACTAGTAAGGAGAATGAATCAGTAATCAAAAATCTCTCAACAAACAAAAGTTCAGGACCACATGGCTTCACTGGTTAATTCTACCAAATATTTAAAGAGGAATTAATACTGGTCCTTCTCAAACTATTCCAAAAAAACGGAAGAGAAGGGAATACTCCCAAACTTATTTTATGGAGCCAGCATTACTGTGACACCAAAACCAGACAAGGACACTACAAGGAAAAAAAGATTATAGTCCAGTATCCCTGATGAATATAATACAAAAATTCTCAACAAAATATTAGCAAACTGAATTCAACAGTTCATTACAAAGATAATACAGTATGATCCACTGGGACTTTTTGAGGGATGCAAGCATGGTTCAACACCTGCAAGTCAATCAATGTGATATATCACATCAACAAAATGAAGGATAAAAATCATATGATCATCTCAATAGATGCAGAGAAAGCATTCAACAGAATTCAACATCCATTCATGATAACAACTCTCAACAAAATGGGCAAAGAAGGAACATACCTCAACATCATAAGGCCATACGTAACAAGTGCACAGCTAATGTCATACTCAATGGTGAAAAGTTGAAAGCATTTCCTCTAAGATAAGGAATAAGACAAAGATACTCTCACCACTTTTATTCAACATAGTACTGGAAGTCCTAACCAGAGCAATTAAGCAAGAAAAAGAAATAAAGGGTATCTAAATTGGAAAAGAAGCAATAAAACTGTCTCTATTTACAGATTACATGATATTATATATAGAAAACCCTAAAGACTACCAAAAAACTGTGAGAACTAATGAACAAATTCATTAAAGTTGCAGGATACAAAATTAATATACAAAACTCAGTTGCATTTCTATACACTAATACAAACTATCAGAAAGACAAATTTAAAAAAATCTCATTTACAATTGCAGCAAAAATAATAAAACTCCTACGAATAAATTTGACCAAGGAGGTGAAAGATCTGTACACTAAAAACTATAAGAAACTGATGAAAGAACTTGAAGATGACACAAATAAATAGAAAGATACTATGTGCCCATGGACTGGAGGAATTGGCATTGTTAAAATGTTTTACTACCTAAAGTGATCTACAGATTCAATGCAATCCCTATCAAAAGTTTCAATGGCACTTTTCACAAAAATAGAAAAAATCATCCTAGAATTTATAAGGAACCACAAAAAAACCCTAAATAGCCAAAGCAATCTTGAGAAAGAAGAACAAAGGTGAAAGCATCATGCTTCCTGATTTCAAACTATATTACAAATATATAGTAATCAAAACATTATAGTATTGGCATAAAAACAGACACATAAATCAATGGAATATAATAGACAGCCCAGAAACAAACCCATGCCTATATGGTCAATTAATTTACAACAAAGGAGCCAAGAATATACAATGAGGAAATGATAGTCTCATCAGTAAATGGTGTTGGGAAAACTGGACAGCTGTATTCAAAGAATGCAACTGGACCCCAATCCTACACTGTACACAAAAATCTGGATTAACCTCAAACTGGATTAAGATTTGAATGTAAGACTTCTAATCATAAAGCTCACAGAAGAAAACATAGGTGGTAAGCTCCTTGACATCAGTCTTGGCAATGTTTTTATGGATTTAACCCCAAAAGCAAAAGCAACAAAAGCAAGAATAAACAAACGGAAGTATACCAAACTAAAGAGCCTCTGCATAACAAAAGAAGCAACAAAATGAAAAAGCACCTACGAAATGGGGAAATTTGCAAATCACATGTCTGATAGAGGTTTCATATCCAAAATATATAAAGAACATACACAAATCAATAGCAAAAAACCTAATCTGAGTAAAAATGGGCAGAGGAGCTAAATAGACATTTTCCCAAAGAAGACATACAAATGGCCAACAGGTACATGAAAAGGTGCTCAACATCACTAATCACCAGGGAAATGCAAATCAACACAATGAGATATCACCTTACCCCTGTTAAATGGCTCTTACCAAAAAGACAAGAGATAACAAGTGCTGAAGATGTGGAGAAAAACGAACCCCTGTGCACTGTTGGTATGAATGTCAGTTGGTGCAGCCGATATGGAAAACAGTGGAGATTCCTCAAAACATTAAAAATAGAACTTCCATAGGATCCAGCAATTCCACTTCTGGGTATATATCCCAAGGAAATGAAATCACTATCTTGAAAAGATATATACATCCCCATGTTTGTTGCAGCATTATTTATAATAGCCAAGACATGGAAACAACCTAAGCGTCCATCAACGGATGAATGGGTAAGGAAAATGTAGTATACATATTATTCAGCCATAAAAAGGGAGGAAATCCTGCCATTTACAATAACATGGATGGACCTTGAGGGCATTATGCTAATGAAGTAGGTCAGGCAGAGAATGACAAATACTGTATGACTTCATTTACATGTGAAATCTATAAAAACCAAACTCACAGAAATAGAGAACAGATTGGTGGTTGCCAGAGGCAGGGAATGGGGCAGGGAGCGGGTGGTAAAAGTGGTCAAAAGGTACAAACTTCCAGTTATAAGGTAAATAAGTCCTGGGGAAGTAATGCACAACACGGTGACTAGAGTTAACAATACTCTAGCACACATTTGAAAGTTGCTAAGAAAGTAGACCTTTAAAGTTCTAATCACAAGAAAAAAAAATTGCAACTATGTGAGGTGACTGATGTTAACTAAACGTATTGTGGTGATCATTTAGCAATACATACATGTATCAAATCATTATGTTTAGTACACCTTGGACTAATACAGTGTTGTATGGCAATTATATCTCAATAGAACTGAAAAAAATCATGAGAGATTTTTGGTAGATAATTTGTTCACTCCAAATTTATTAAGCACCTACCAGATGTGTATTTAAGCAACTACTAGATACACTCCAAGGTAGATTTTAGTTGTAAAATTTCTTGACATTGGAAGGAACTACAAACTTTTTTCTATGTCTGAGGTCACTCAAGTTGTAATCATTTGAGATCCTAAGTGATTTTACAGATGCCATGTTACTAAGAGGTTGAAAACTCATGCCTGGGCCGGTTGGAGGATCTCTGCTGTTTGCTCATCTGTGTGATTCCCACATAGTTGTTTATCTTTCCTGGTTGATATAACTTCTCGTTCCATGGTTTCCCAGTTGTGTACCTTTTTTTTTTTTTTTTGTAGTATTGTGTACCTTTTGAGGGACACTAACTTACTGAAGTTAGGTCTTCTTACCATGACCACTCTATTTCTCAGCCCTCTGTCTAGGACTCAGGGAGCCTATGTCCCAGGCCCACAGTACCACACCTATTGGAAGGATACAATATTCTTCTATGCTTAACAAAGAGAGGCATTGTTTCAAGTAAATATTTCCTACTAAACAAGGATTATAGTCTATGCTGTGGCTTCCCAAGGGGCATTTTCAATGAAATTGGAAGGAATGTTCTTTTAAAGAGACTGACAAAGGAATGCATCTCTTATTAACCATTGAGAGAACAACTTACTTCTTGAATATGGTTGTCATATTTATCTTGCCAAAGCACCAAATTTCTCATATCATTTTTCTATCTAAAAACTGCCATCAGCCCCTATTGCCTATATAATTCAAGCTTATTTACCTACCTTTTTTTTTTTTTTTTTTTTTTTTTTTAGGAAAACCTATTCTCTGGCCCCATCTTACCTCTTTATCATTATTTCCCATTGTTCCCTGGCCCCATCTTACCTCTTTATCATTATTTCCCATTGTTCCAGCTTGCACATGTTTCCTTCTATTTCCAGATAAGCATATTTCTACCTGAGGAGGAGGGAAGAGGGCACAAGGGCACAACTTAATTGACTACCTACTGTGTGCTAGATATTTTCACATTTGTTATCTGATTTTATAGGGCTCAGAAAGGCTATCTACATTGCCACACTCATAAGTGGGAAAGCTGGAGGTGTTACCAAGGGCTATTTGATGTCAAGCCCGTAATCGTTTTGCTTTATCACCTGCCTCTAGCCCAGGCGTCCCACATCTCAGCAGGATTGTTCTGGGCATCATTCCTGGCAGATCACCCCAGTTCCTGCTCCTCTCTTCCTTCCAATTGCCTTTGTAAGCACCTAAATTTCTGTATTGAATTTCTTTCTATTTAAATAACTAGAGTGACTTCTGCATCCTGACTGAAACAACCCATTATGGGGTAATACGTTTACATACACATTAGTATCCAGTAATTTTGGAGCTTAAATTTCTTTAGCTCTGCCTCTTCATTTCACAGATAAGGAAACTGAAGCCCAGAGAGGTAAAGAGAATTGTCCAACATCACAAAGCTGGTTAATGACAACGTTCAAACCTTATGTCTGCCCAGAAACAAGGGACAAAAATGGCAGATGAAATAAGTGTTTTAGCAGTTTTTAACCCATGTCCCCAAATCCTGATCAATACTAGCTCTTTCTCGTTAGGAAAATCATTTCCCCCCTCTGGGCTTCGGTTTCCTCATTTGTAAAATGAAGTGATAATAACTTTTTGCACCATTGTTGTGGATATTGGGAGCTTTTACATGTAAAATGCCTAGTATAGCATCTACCTCACAATATATGCTGGATAAATGTTAGTTAAGTGCATTATTCTCTGTTACCCAGAATCAGTAAAGCCAAACTCCTCTACTTTGGGGACCAGAAGGAAAATGTCCAATAAAGAAAATCATCCTTAAGTTTTTGTGCCTGCCTAACTCTAGGGTATTCACCAGATGCTATGAAAGCAAATTGGGTGTCCCATGGATTAAGACTAATGAATACCATATCTGATCCCAATAATTTATTTAGTTTTGGACACAGCAAAGAGTAAAAGAGTTTCTAATCAAATAAGGCATTGTGAAATTTCTAATCACATTAATAACTTTTCTCCATCTCTAAATTTAACGGGGTGGAGCAGATTTGAGGCTTTCTAGAGTGGCATAGGTTCTAAGTCACATGGAGCTTCAGGTGTTTCTAATGCAGATACTCACAATGCTTAAATGCTCTCCCTGCCTGTAGCCTGACTGGAGACAGCTTGGGAACTGTGTCTGTGCAGGGAGATAGGCATGCGGAGCGGCAGAGTGTCCCAAAGAGACATCTCCCTAGATGGTAACTGGTTGCATACACGGCAGCGAATGTGTGAACACGGCAAAGAATCCGGACTGAAATTCAGATGTCTTTTGATCCACTCTTGGGAACGTAGTGTAGTGCTCGGGTCTCAACAGAAAACAGTGTATTCAAGGTGATAATCTAAGTGTATTCAAAGGGTGGCTAGGGCTTCCCTGGTGACGCAGTGGTTGAGAGTCCGCCTGCCGATGCAGGGGGCGCGGGTTCGTGCCCCGATCCCACATGCCGCGGAGCGGCTGGGCCCGTGAGCCGTGGCCGCTGAGCCTGCGTGTCCGGAGCCTGTGCTCCGCAGTGGGAGAGGCCACTTCAGAGCAGTGTTGTCCACAAGAACAGTTAGCAGGATACAACCAAATGTCCATGAGAACAGGGCTGGTCAAATGATGATACAGCCACGCAGTCCTGACCACACATCACTTAAAAAAAAAAAAAAAAAAAAAAAATGGGGGTGCTATTTGTAGAGGCATGGCCAGGGGTATGGAGTCAGAAGGGATGGTGAAGCAGCAAGGGGGCTGATGATGGGGAGTGGCCATTACTGCCCTGAAGCTTGAAGGGGCCAAAGAGAAGGTGGAGTTATTGGAATTTAGTCCAAGCTGTAATGCGGGAGAGAGGAGCCGTCTGATAGGAGTTTGACCCTCAGGAGAAGAACAGGACCACAACAGCAGAGACTGAGGTCAGAAATACCCTGACCTCTCTGTCAACCTCTCTCCTCCTTCCGGTGCCTTTTATTGGCCCAACCCAACAGGAGCCCATTGATGCTGTTCTTCCCAGCCAGCCTCCTGGGGCGCATGGCAGAGGGGAGGACGGTGGAAATGGACCTGAAGGAGCAAATGGAAACGTATTCTGCCTGGCCAGTCTGTGAGTGCAGGAAAGACACAAAAAGAGTTTGCTTCAGTTTTCCCTGCGTTATAATCGCTATATGACCACTTCACACTTATTGATGGAAAAAAGTATCCATTATATACTTGTACCAGATCATATTCGATATAGCAGTTGGCAGGTTAAGCTCAGTTCTCTCAGTGGGGTAAATTCTCTCAACTGGAAGGATGCTTCACTGTTAAGCTGTAGAAAGCTCGCCTAGGGTTGATGTTCTCCATAGTCTTCTGTATATGTTGGAGTTTTAAAAGGCCCAACAGTGACAGTCCTGTTTTCTGCTCAACATAGACATGAAGAGTGGGCAGACGGAGATTTTTTAAAGTCACATTTAGTATTGCTAAAGCTGATATTAGAAAGCAGAGTTTAATAGGAAGGCCAAATGGGTTTCCTAGGAGGATGCTGCAGATTTCAACTTACCCACCCCATCAGAGGCAAGGAGGGAAAACTGTAAGTCTTGCCCACAGGGGCAGGGTCTTTACTGCTAAACTCTCTAACAGATGAAAATACATGTTTCATGCAAATAGACCCTAAAAGAGGAGAAGCAGGAACTGAGACACCATCCTTAATTCCTTCTCCCAAATTCAGGGGATTAAATCTGTCCCCGTGCTCAGGTGGATAGAGTTTCAAGATCTAAGGAAATATAAAAACAGACCAGTCAGACAGACCCAGCGTTCAGCCACCCATTATTCCCTTTCTGATAGTAGCACCCAGGGGTGTTCCATGGGAGAAGGGGGTCCAGTTGCCCCCCGGGCTCTCAAGCAATGCATTGGTGCCCGTACCCAACTTCCTGGAACCCTTTTGGACCTGTTGATACTCATTTGTACAACTTCATGGGGAAACTAGTTCCCTGTTTCTCCTCATGCAGCATCTGTACCCCACACTCTGGGGGAGGGAAACAGGAGGACCAGGCTATGTCCCCGCTTCTGTCCTCCAAGTGGTAGCAGTACCACCTGCACTGTTCTGCACCTGGGGTAGCCTCAGGCCAAGCCAAAGATAACACTGTGTCCACGTACAGGAACATGCTGTGCTTTTCTAGGTTCCCAGGAAACCAAATCACAGCAAAGGTCAACAGTGCTGTTAGACTATGAGTGGCTCACATTAGGGGTAGGAAGGATAAATATGAGGCCCCAGAACTTCCCTCTGTCCAGGACTCAAGAGCCCCCTCCTAGGTCTCCTCTGATCCTTTGCTAACCGGGTTCTTTCAAGCGCTGTTTACCCAGTGTCAGAAATTCTTGAGCAGCCTAACTCAAGCACCCAGGATAGACAGCGGCTCCAATTGCCCTGGAGAGAGAGGCACGGAGGGGCCAACACCCACATGCACAGGCCCACTGACTCTCTTTGCCAGTGTATCCCTTCTCCCCCATACATCCATCCTAAGGAGAGTGCAACAGAATGCAACAGAAGCTACCTTCCCACCCTGACTGTCAGAAACTAGAGCCATGAATACAATTGCCTACTTGATATTTCTTCCTGAATGTTCAGAGAACATTTCTCATCTCCATCCCAAGCCTGGTCCTTTTGCTGTGTTCCCCCTCTCAGTGAAGGCATCCCCACCAGCCAGATGTACAAGCCAGAAACCTCAGCAACGCACCGGCTCTCTCAGCCCATGTCTAAGTCATTGCCAACTCATTTCGATTTTGTCCCCCAGTCATCCCTTGAATCCCCTTCACTTCCATCCTGCTCAAGTCCACCGGCCTCTCTTGCACTAACTATTCTACCTGCATTCTCTCTCAACTTCTCCAATTCAGCTCCACACTGCAGCTAGAATGATTTTTTTTTTTTTCTCAGAATGCCAATCTCATCATATCCCTTCTCCACTTTAAAGCCTTTCCATAGCCTCCGCCTGCCTCCTGGGACAAAAATGAAGACACTAACATGGCCCACTAGACCTTAATCTTGCCCCTGCCGCACCTCCAGCATCTTGTCTGGAGGCTCCCCCGGCCTCTGTCTCTATTCCAGTATCCCACGCACCATTTCTGCTCCCACCGCAGGGCTGGGGCGTATGTGCTTTCTCTGCTTGCAGCACTCTGCCCTCTCCTGTGTGCAAGTTTAAGGCTGTCTGGCACTTCAGATCTCAGCTGACAGTCACTTCCTCAAGGAAGGTCGTCCATACTGTTTGTTGAGTGAATTGCAAGGTTCTCCTCAAACATCCACTAGCAGGGCATGGCCTGGGTATGGTTTCTCCCACTCTGGGCTCTTCCCCTCCAGCTCGGCCTGGCTTCTCAGTTTATCCAGTTTCTACCCTGTGGAAGGCCTGTCCTCCACTCGGCTCTGTGCCTCCCATGGAGGGTGGGTTCCAGTGCTAACAGATCATCGCTGACACTGCTCTGCTGAGACCCCACCGACCTCTCCAGAGTCATTTCATTGACTGACTTGACCCACTGCAGAAGGTTTCCTGCCCCCAGCTGCCAATGTCACCTCCCTCTGGGGGAATTTGACTGAGCTCACTGGGCTCTCCTGGCCTTTTCTCTGTTACACGCAAAGCACAGAACGGAGGCCTGAATGTGAATCAGAAGCTCTTGGCTTTCTCTCACTCTTTCTCTCTGCTCTTCTCTCCTTTTCTTCTTTCTTCTTTCTCCTTCTCATCTCTTCAACTAACTGCCCCTCTAAGACATGTTTCCTGTCCAGAAGAAAGACACATTGTCCCCTCTGCTTCGGAGCTGGCTGTAAGTAACCAGGTCAACATGACAGTGGTCCCCATGCCAGCATCCCAAGCCCACAGAACTGCGGGGACTTTCTCTGATGCATACTATTTTGCAGAAAGAGGCGTATTTGTGCCTTTCAGAATATGTAGGTCTCCCGCACTGTATATGTGTTCACAGTGTGTGTGCGCGCGCGCGCGCGTGTGTCCTGGGGGGGGAAGGGGTCAGCCCCTATTTTCCGCAGGCAGCCTCTCTCCCTTCTCCAGCTGCCTGAGTTCTCTGTAAGAGATCCTGCAGCAGTTAGTGCTTGTTTCTCCTGGGGCAGCCATGAATGTGTCTCAGAAACCTCCAGCTGCAGGGAGCAGAACTGACTCCAGCTGCTGTGATCTGAGATCCAGCTCCTGTTTGCACTAAGGTCACACTGTCTTCAGGCTGGGCCTAGCCCATGACTGTACACAGCAGTGATTCCAAGGCAGGCCTGTTCCTGGGTGACTCAGGACTCCTCTGACAGCTGACTTTCACTCCTGGACTCCCTGGCGACCCAGATAAACTTCTGTAGCCGGCAGGGCCATCTAGGATGCATCGGCCCACACTTCTTTCCTCCTCTCTATTTGGAATCGGTCTCACGTGGACACTCCCAGCCACATCAGCTGCCTACATGTGGTCTGTCACAGAAATTTCCCCTATTAAATCCTAGCATGTTTAATTCCATCTTGGCATCTGCTTCTCAGGGGACCCAGATAACACATCTTTTTACCTGTCTCTTCTGGAAGAACAGCTCGCTTAGTAGAAACAAAGCCTTCCCACCATGCTTTTCTAGGACATATAGACCTTGAGATAAGAAAGAATGAAAAACAATATTAAAACCTACACATGGGTAGCACATATGCATATTGGGGGACCACACACAGTATGTATTTCTTACATAAATTAAGCAATGGCATGTATCTAAAAATACCTCTCAAAAGGAATGAAACAGCTCAACATGCTGGGGTCCATAGTCAGTCTTTATTCCTGTTGATTTTCTTTTTGACCCTGAGAAACATTTCCTAGAGTGACAAGTCCTTCAGGGTCTGCAGCAAGGTTGCAGTTTCGCAGATAAAGGCAGGGCCGCCTCAGCATTTAATCCCAGGCTCTGAATACTCTTGGTCTGGTAGCTCTTCTCCGTCATAGGGTCAGAAACCAAAAAAAGAATATTTCAGATTCCAAACAGAAGGGAGGAAACTAGTGAAAGAATGAACAAGGCATCTATTCTGAAGCAGCGTTGCCAAGGCTGGGCTGTAGAGAAGGAAGATGAAGTTCCTGGCTTCAGCGCTTTGGGATCAAACCGTCCCTTGGAAAAATGGTGTCATTTACATGTATATGGCATTTATTGTCATTTTGTATTCTTATATGTACGTATAAATGAAGTCCTTTTAATCTAGGAAATGATGGATCTGTAATTCTTATCAGAAGGTATTTATTAACAATAACTACATCATTTACTGAATACTTGTATTGCCACACATTATGTTGAGCACTTTACATACGCTATTTCATTTAATTTTCAGTTTACAGAAGAGAAAATTAGTGGTGTGGTAGTATTCTGCACACGAAAGACATAATTTTATCCCCCCAGACTTTTTCCCTAAATAGACTTATTTTCAATCATTGGATCAGTAGCCAGATCAACTAATCACAAGGTTCTAAGAAGCAAACCACATGGGACACTTCTGGAATTACCAAAGCAGGTTGAGTTTAAGAACTTACCCCGGCTTACACAGCTAGTAATGGCAGAAGCAAGATTCCAACTCAAAATAATTAAACTCCGAAGATTTCTGGTCCTTAGAACTACAACGGTGACCACTTAACATCAGAGTTAAATGCTTGAAAAACAAATACAACAGATTGCATGATTAATGAGAGAGTTGGTCAATTCAGTATTATTTGAACCTTGGTTCTGGTTTAGTAGTTAAATGACCTTGACAAACTAAGCTTTCTCTGGGAAGAAAACAGCTTATTTTCTTAAAAGTACAAAGGGCTAATAACGGTATTAAAAAAATTGCTTTCTCTCAGAAGCTATAGGAGAAATGACACACTGACTGAAACACTCTATCAATATCGTATGCAATGTAATTGCTTCCATCAAGCTGACAGCATTTTAACATCCTATGGGTGTAGGAAACATATTACCATGGCTGAGTTATGTTTTCCTCCCTTCCTTATGGCCACAGAAATTCCAAGTTGCAAAATGAACTAACTAAAAAAAATCCTTCTTTGAAAATTATTCACTCTTTTCCGCCTGTTTTCTCCCTGAGAAATATTTTTGAACAGTGCTTGACCTATTTATAGCTTTCCAGTTTTGGCAGGTATGAGAACGTTTATAAGTGGTTTGTTTTCTTTGCTATATCCAGTGTTGATTTAGGTTGTTTTAGCCACTGAAACAATTGGAAGCACTTTCAAGGAAGGTTGAAATCTGTTGATGACTGATAACATTGTAGAATCTAGATAGTCTGAATGAAGATTTCTTTGGGGGGCTTGGGGCAGTGAGAAAATTTAGCAGTGCTGTGGTTTGAATAATTACCTTTACTTCTTTTTTGGTGACTGTTCTAGAGGAAGTTTCCCCTTGACAGGTAGGAAGAGCATCTCTTGAATGTTTTTCCAGTTGTTGGTAACTCTGTGTGGAACTCTGACAGCTAGATAAGAGTGTGCATGGCAGGCCCTCCATATCTGAGGCCTGGCTGTAAGGGACCTTCCTTAGGAACCTGTGTCTAACATTTGGGTTCTAACCAAGTTTTACATGCTGACCAGAAACAAACATTAGTGGTTCTTTTGTTTAGGAGAGATGCCTGGAATTTCTGGGTTTTGTTTCATAAATGACTGAACTAAATAAATACATTTGAAACCCAGTAGAATTATAGTCCTCTTCCCCTCCCATCTGGCATGTTTTTATGGGTGGTATGGTTGGGTGTTTTTTTCTTGGATTTTTCCACCCTTTCTCTCCCTATAATTTGTGGGCCTTGAGAAGTCATGGTTTGCCCTGTAAACGTAGAGGGAGAGCTTGTTTGGGGTCATCTCACTTTTTCTTGTTGCCTGGTCCTTGTCTGTGGTGCCACTGGGAGGGGGACCACAAGGGATAAAGAGCCCCAAGACAGAGAGATGGATTTCTAACTACAAATGCATCAGAGAAAATGGTAGTGTTTCTGAGATTACGTGGGCTGGCCTCCTGTCATCTGATCCAGGAGCAGTCTGGAGAGGACAGAGCCATCATAGCTCAGAAGGGCAGTTGGGAGAATATGAGGCCCTTGAATAACTCAGTGCATCCACTGGGGCTGCAGACAAGGCCATTACTCCTCACACACACCTGGGAGGTCAAGCAGTTTTTCCAGTGTCACTCAGGCAGGCTGTATTTCTAGTCTAGAAATAGACTTGAGGCAGTTCCGTACCCACCATCCAACAGCCCACCCACCGCAACTCCCACTCTCTCAATCCCTCTGCTCATTCGCAGGTCAATTCTTTCCTTTCTTCTTTGGTCACCTCTTGAATTCATGCCCCTCTCCTCTTTCTAAATGTAACAAGTCCTTTAACAAAGTCTTGAAAAATGTTTCATTTTGAAACATTCAAATATATACAAAAGTAAAAAGAATAGTTTACTGAATCCCCCAATGCCATCACCCAGATTCAACAATTATTAAGAGTTTTGCCACAGTTGCTCCATGCCTTCCACACTTTTCTCAGCTAAAGAATTTTAAGGCAAATCCCAGGCCTCAGTCATATCTCCCCCTCGTACTTCTGTACGCAGCTCTAAGCACTGTAGATATTTTCATGTGCAGCCATGCCATTTTCCCGCTCATGAAGCTCTTTAATATCACTTCCCACTCACTATACCTAAAAGCTCCCAGTTGTTACAAAGAAGTCTATTTACAATTGATTTGATTCAATGGTCATCCCATCAAGGGCCTCTCATTGCATTTGCTTATTACATATCTTCCATCTGTGTTTATCTTTTTTCTTCCCTGCCACAGATTTTTTTTTTTGGAGCAACCGAGTCAATCATCCAAGTGCCCATTTATTTTCCCACAATTACATGTATTATTTAAGGACTGAGCGTTGTAAAACCTTTCCCATCAAAACTCGTACGGCAACCAATAAGGAGTATTAAGTATCCATGGGCTTCCCTGGTGGCGCAGTGGTTAAGAATCCACCTGCCAATGCAGGGGACACGGGTTCGAGCCCTGGTCCAGGAAGATCCCACATGCCGCGGAGCAACTAAGCCCCTGAGCCATAACTACTGAGCCTGCGCTCTAGAGCCCGCAAGCCACAACTGCCGAGCCCGCGTGCCACAGCTACTGAAGCCCGTGTGCCTAGACCCTGTGCTTCGCGAGAGAAGCCACGACAATGAGAAGCCTGCGCACAGCAACGAAGAGTAGCCCCCGCTCACCACAACTAGAGAAAGCCCACACACAGCAACGAAGACCCAACACAGCCATAAATAAATAAATAAATAAATATATATATATATATATATATATATATATATATATATATATATATAAAGGAGTATTAAGTATCCAGAAGGAAGATATTATTAACGTATATACGGTGTTTAGGTGATAAGATATATCCAAAAAGTAAGAGAGGATTTCTTTAGATGTTGAAATAAATTAATTAGTTACAAGTGGTTATCTTGTAAACCATTTGCTGTGGTTTAGGTAAGGTTCTTTTCTAGAGATATAAAGTATCAAGACAAGAATTCATTTCTGAGACACTAGGTTGAAACTGGAAGGAACTGCACCCCAATAAAAGTGTCTGGGCTGCACTAGGAGAAATAGTCCCTCACTTTTTTTTCTCTCATCATTCCCTCATCCCTTGTTGTCTATTTGTTCCATCACTGCATTTGAAAAACAGCTTTATTGAGGTACCAAACAATAAAGTGCACCCATTTAAAGTGTATAATTTGATACATTTTGAGGTATGAATACACCTGTAAAAACATCACCACAATTTGTTGACTGGAAAAAAAAAGCACAACGTGAGCGTAGTGAGTTAAGTTTTATTTGGGACAAGAGGAGGACTGTAGGCCGGGGAGACAGTATTTCAGAGAGCTCTGAGGAGCTGCTCCAAAGATGTAGGGGGAAGGCCAGTGCTGTATATGATTTTGGTGAAGGGGGACGTGCAGTCAAGCACACAGTTTCGCAGAGACTTGCTGCTGGTCACGAGGAGCAGACGTCACCATTCATGATTTTAGTGCTTTTCTAGATAAGAGGAGATGCAAGAATTGGGCTCATCAAATCTGCTCCTGAAAATATCTAAGTATCTGAAGACCTGTTCTGCCAGTTTCTCCCAGAGCACAGAGTGCCTCATTCCTGATCTCCACCCTGAACTCCTTTCAGGGGGTGAAGGTCAGCGGCTGCAGCAGCTCATGATTTAATTCTCGTAGAGGTAGATGGCAAGTGCCAATTTTTTAGTTGGCAATTAATATAATGATTGTATGATTCAACTTGAAAAGTTTTCTTGTGCCCCTACTTGCATTTCCTCCCTACCCCAGACAACCACTGATCTGCTTTCTATCGCTGTGGAGTAGTTTACATTTTCTGGAAATTTGTATAAATGGAATCTGACTACTTTCATTGAGCGTAATTATTCTGATCTTCATCAATGTTGTACTGAGTGTCAATAGTTCATTCCTTTTTATTGCTGAGTAGTAATAATGAGTCTTTAATGTCTTTAGTACTTTTGAAGAGGTACTGGCCTCTCAATGGCCTGGGGCAAAGGACACTTTCTTGATAAACCTACTCCCACGAGAATAAATGCTTGCACTATCATTATGTTCTTGAACATCTCCGACCCCAGTTCAGTCATACAGGGCTCTGAAGCCACTGTCCTCTTCTAATTCTGTATCTGAATATGTAGGGGGTGGGGGCCGCTGTGGGTGGGATGGTGGGAAGAGTAACATCCATTTAATCAACTGTAGTGATGCCAATTTTCACTTAAAGATAACACCAAAATCCCTTTGTCAAAGCTCTGAATGCTGCCTTGAGCTAAGGAATATTTGAAGGATCCTATTTCTTTAGTTGCTATAATATAAATTCCTTCATATTTTCTAAAGATTAAAAACAACCATCGTAGTGAGAATGATTTTCTTTAAATCTTATGCAGAGGGTGTTGTTGTTGTTTATGACTCATTATTATTTAAGATGCATTAAGCATCCTCCAAAGGTGGTTTTTAAGCACAAGCTCAGAATGTTGATCTGATGATTGTGGGACATATCCACAGAGAACAGTTCCAGAAGGGGAAGGCAAACACAGTCATGGTGAGAAGAGAAAGTTCGAGAGACACTGTTTTTCATCTTGTTCCTAATCCAGTTAATAGAATGAAAATGATGTCCCGCCACGATCTCCCATCCTCCACTCCATGGTGATTCAGTATGGACAGGATGTCTTTTTACTAGAAAAGCTTATCTTCTCCAAGAAAGCACTTCTGGTTTACTTGGCACACACTAGCCATGAGCATTCAGCCTCTTCCTTAAAGAGTCAAAAGGAGAGTGTGAGGAGGGCGCATGGGGTACCCAGGGTCACGATGCCATGTTATTTCTTCCTAGAATAACAGACTCTTTGCTGGTTGCCAGCATGCTTATTTTTATGTAGATTTGACCTTGGTTGCAGCCTTGAACAACTAAAATAGAATAACTATAAGCTACTTCAAAAAGCTTGACCTTAAAAGTATATAAAAATATAAGACAAAGGCAGGAAAATGAACCGGGCCACAGCTTCGAGCAAAGAGTCAGTGAGTTTCGTGAGTCTAGTTAAAATATCAGCTCTGTGCATATTAGATTCCATCCTGTGTTTGATTATTTCTGCAGGGAGTGCTGCCTTTATCGATCGTTACAGTGGAATGCTCAAGAGCATTATATTACAATCTGTCTCCAAATGGCTTTTCAGAAAGAAATTTCCTGTAACTCAGAGGCAGAAATTATACAGGGAACTGAAAGGGAAGAGCCTAGACAGCTGAATTTCACCTAGACTTTTGCACATGGGAAAGTGATGGTGTGCGCCCAGAGAGAGCTTATATGGGTTTTCTTAGTAAAGGGTCAGTTTCAGCTTATTATTATCGCATCACCAGAAACCATGCTGAATAGGATACAAAGCAAACTGATGGAGCTTGGGGCTTTGAGGGTCACAGTCCTTTAAAGGTGCCTTAAAGCTCAGAGTCTCTTGGCTCACGTTTCTCACCTTATTTTTCTCTTCTTCATCCAGCTGTCTCCCACGTGTTCTTGCCTAAATCTCACCTCCTCCATGAAGCCTCTCATCCTCTTTCATTGACCTTCCCCCGCTCTCTGGGAGCACTACATTTTGTACCACTGCATGCCATTTGCATATTAGTTTCTAATACTGAAGATGTGCATTGATTTTATTTTACAATTAGACTACCAAGTTAAGGGTGTGTCTTACACAGTGTGTATTCCCCAAAGAATTCTAATGCATTGTGCAGAGACCAAGTGCTCTCTCTCTCTCTCTTTCTCTCTCTCTTTCTGTGTGTGTGTGTGTGTGTGTGTGTATACCATCCTGCCCCACATTGTTTCCTTTAGTCAAAGATGTGGATTTTCTAAATTAAAAATATTTGGGTTGTGTATACAGGAAAATTCAACTCACCTCAGCTTGAACAGTAAAAGGGATTTATTGGCTCAACATAGCCTAAAAATCTAGTTGTGTGTTTGGTTTCAAGTACAGTTCAATCCAGTGGCTCAAGGATGCCAAAATGGACCTGATTTCTTTCTGTCTGCTTTGCCTCCCATGAAATTGGCTTTATCCTGTGATACTTTTGTCACAGGATGGCTGCTAGCAGCTTCTGTTATATAATATGTGAATCCTTGTTCATATCCAGAGGAGAGAGCATCTTTGTCCCAGCATTCCCAACAGAAGTCCTTAGAATCTGTTGGACTAGCTTAAGTTGCACGTTCACCCCAATGATCCCCATAGAAAGGAGTATGGATACATGGACTAGTTTAGACTAGCTTCCCTGGGATGATATGGATTCTCAAGTCGAAATTGGGAAGGTCAAATTAGTATATGGGAGCTTGGGAGGCTACTAACATGCTATTAAACTTCAGCTAACTTTGTTTATCAACCTCCCACAATCTACTAATACTGTAATTCATATAGAAGGGATCTGTTCTCTGCCTTCTAAGTATTTTTATTCTAGAGAAAATAAAAGGAATCCATCCATAACTTTGGCTTCAGCTGGCCTCCATAGAGTTTGACAAATTCTCTTGTTACCACATCACTAACAAGGTTTTCCAAAGGCTGGAGTTCCCTTCTAGTCACTGTCCATGACCACAATTTTCTCTTCCAAAAAAGTGCAAAGAAGGAAAGGAGAGAGAGAGAGAAGGAAGGAAGGAAGGAAGGAAGGGGGGAAGGAAGGAAGGAAGGAAGGAGAGAAGGGGGAAGGAGGGAAGGTAGGAATGAAGGAAGGAAGGGGGAAGGAAGGAAAGAAGGAAGGAAGGAAGGAAAGTAGGAAGGAAGGAAGGAAGGAAGGAAGGGGGGAACTACACTTCAGCTTATAGGCAAGCACAGAAATCCCCGTGAATCTGATTCAGTCAAGCTGGGGAGACTTCCTGGACCAGTCTGTCAGAATATAGTGTCGATATTAAGAATGTAAAATGAAGAGCCATCAGCATTTGCTGGACTTACTTGCAATCGCTAGTTTATTGCCCGATAAATACCAGATGTTTCCGAGTGAGAGACTGGGCTCCTGGTGGTGAAACTCCCCTCAAGGATGAAGCCTGTTCCTTCTTGGCCCCATTTAAAACCTCTACAGAGGGAGGCCACATGATTTCAATTTCTGTGTTTCTATTTCTGACAAGATCTGGGGTCATTCTTGCTGTCAGGAATAAGCTATCAGTCAATGACAGGACAAAAATGTACTTTCAGTTTGTGTGACTGACCAAGCAAAGCCCAGTTTTCAGATATCTGCCCACAGAAGCTAAGAATGATAGGGAAAGCATACAATGAAAATGATTGTTACTACAATTATTGGCTTTGAATTGAGCGTGGGAAGGGTGGCGCACAGGGACGGATATAACCCTCTTCAGAAGGAGAGCCCATGTGGAAGAGAAAAATACCTCCACATCCTTTGGTCTAATACCAATTATTTTTAGTATAAACTCCAGACTTTGAAAGTACAAACAGTCTTCACTTTGCCCAGCCACAATCTCCGAAAATATAATTTACAAAACATCAAAGAAAGAAAGAAAAGAGGATGGAATGAGGAATTCTTTCTTTTACAGAAAGATTTCTGCAGGGATCCTTTAAATAACAAACTCCCCTCAGTCTTTTGAGATAGTTCAACTCGCCCCAAACTTTTCCAGGTGGAGGTAAGAGTCAATGTTTTGCAGCTTGTTGAAGCTTGAATAGAAATGAGGAGTGCTTGATTTATCTCCCCCATAGAAGATTTCAGTGTAAAGAGATGTTAAACTCATTTTTCTTTTGTTCCTTATTAAAGCGACTGTGTTGAAAGAGATCTGGAAGTTAGGAACAGCTCTTGCTTTTTGGAAGAAATCATACCAGATGAAAGAGGCACGGACTTTACTAAAACCCCAAATGATGTTTAGAGACACATTGTTCCATCCTCTCTAAGGCCTGTCTTGACAGGAAGAACCTGCCGTCCAGTCTTGTCATTCATAAGGTGAGGGGGGTGCACTTGCCCACCTGGAGGGGCCCTTTAGGCCCTGTCAGTCTTGGAGTCTGCGTGTCTGGGTCGGCCAAAGCAAGAATCAAGGATGACACAATGCGTGCATTCAACCATCGTGTTCCTCTTGCCAAGTGGGCCTCCTGGGTGCTGACTGTCCCAGCAGCATGAGACAGTTCCCACATTCTCAACATTGTTTGTGGCATTCAAGTGCCTGCTCACTTTTTCCTGTGCAAAATGCCTGTGAAAGGAGTACTCTACAATGGCAAAATTAACAAAGTCGTTCACATCTCACGTTTAGACAAGATAAGCTAGAGGTCTCTGTGGTAGCTCATTACTAAAAGATTACTCCAGAACAAGCTGTTGCTGTCTGGGAGATTGACAGTGTGGTCAAGGCCTAACAGGTAGCACTGATAGGCTTTAAATTCTTAAAGGAATGTTCAGAGATGAATGTTGACCTGTAACAGAGGCTGAGAACCAGGGCTGCATTCCCTTGCGAGATCATTTTCGCAGCTATGGTACAGTTGTAAATCAAGTCGGCCAGATCCTTCCTGCAATACTGGGCTTGATTCTGGGTATCAAATGTTAGGGGCACCCAAAGAGAACCTTGGAAAAGGCACAGAGGAGACCAGGAAATCTGATAAAGTGACTGGAAAATAACATAAGAAGGAAACTGATATAAAGGCCTTGGAATTATTTGGCACAAGGGGAAAAAAAAAGTTGTTCCTAATTGCTCATAGCTGGCGTTTCTGTCTTCACAACAAGTATGCACGATTTATGTGGAAAGAAAGTGTGAGTATCAAGGAACTTGTTGAGATGGGAGAGGTTCCCAACAGTGATTGAGGATTGGTCTTTCCTACTTGGGATAATTTGTGAAAAACTGTGCCCAATAGCAGAAGAAGAAAGACTTCTTAAAGGCTTCGTCACTCCACTTTAATATGTTTTGCTCTCCACGGACCTCATGTTTCTAGAAGTCTTATAAATAAATTCCAATTACTAAGTAATCATATATTCAACCTGGTTTTTCTAGGAAAGTCCCAATTTATGCCTTTTGTCCAGTGTAATTAATAGCTTCCCCTTTCAATCTCTGAGTATCCCATTTGAAAAATAATGTGTATGATTATCCCAATAAGAGCCGACATAGTTTGATTTTAGAAATATATAAGGATTCCATAGGCTAAACTCTTTTAGAAAGTGGCTCAAAATGTATGACTCTGTAATGCTGCTGGCATTACCCAAAACACCAGTTATTCATCCCATGAGAGTGACATGAACAGCCACCCACAGGTCTCTTCAGCCTCATTTGGAAGAGGCAGGAGTTATAACAATCCTCATACTTCTAGCCATGAGTTTCAAGGGAGAGAAAACTTTATTCCACCATTTAAGCTGGGAACTTCATAGTTTACAGATGCTCAGGAATCAAAGTCAAAGTCCTCACCATTCTTACCTCCTTCCCACCTCTGGGAATATATGATTGTGGAAAGAGAATCCACATGAGTTCTTTCAGTTTAATTCTCATTTAATTAACTCAAATACTTATTGAGCAAATACTTATTGAGCACCTACTTGTTCCAGGCACCATTCTAGGTACTGGGGAAATAGGAGTAAAGAAAAGAGGCCTAATGCCATCTTCTTGGTTGTACAGTTTCACAGGAAGACAGAGAGTAAACTCAACAAATGACTAGATAAATGATATGGAGGATGGCTTCTAATGTAAAATGTTTTGAAAGGATGTGGTCCTTGAACAATAGAACCCAGGTCATCAGAAAGAGAAAAGCAGAAGAGCCCATTCTCCAATCCTGCCCTTGGATTGAAGACAGCACCATGGCTGCCCTTGGACTGAAGGCAGCAAGCTGCATGCTTCTCCCTGTAGTATAATTAAAATGAGAAAGTGCTGGCTGCACAAGCCAAGTGATTGTCCCAACTTCCCACCATGATGAGGTGTCAGGCTCTCCAAATGAAGGAGTAATAGCCGTGGGGGAAGGAGAACCAGTCCCCTGAGCTCTCAGTGGGAATTGGCCCAAACACCAAGTCAAAGGAAAGGCCGCCCCTGCCCAGGGCTTCTGCGCTTCCCAAACTAAAAGCAAGGCCAAAGTGACACAAGTTTTGCTTCTGAGAAATAATTGGTTGAGGGATTTGAGTTTATTATTTTCTTCTCCATTCTCATAAACTGATCTCATCTTCAAGCCTTTCCCCCCATTTCAGTGCTTGGGGTGTCAGAGTGAGCAGTAATTAGCTAGAGGAGGGCTTGAATTTTGTTTGTGTGTGTGTTCTTGTTTTGTTTTTAAATCATGGAAGAATGTTGGAAGAAAGAATTGTCAAACATAAACTTCTAAGAGTTATACCATTACTGTGGTTATAGAATTTTCCATAAATGAGATACACAATGACATAGAGTTGTTATTTGTGCCCCAAACAAAACAGGAGAATTTTATCTAGATTTGACGAGATAGTTGCAGGTACACAGATGTTGCTTCCTAAATGCTTATTGAATTGAGTGCAGCTATCTAACGTGTTCAGAAAACAAGCATTGTCGTAGATTGAGGGCTTTGCCAGGGCTTTGCTCTGGATGTGTTCCAGGAGTTGCTGTCACTAAAGGTTTAAATATATAAAGATGGTACAATAGATTCTATTTTCATGGAAGTTAACTGGACTCTAATTAATACACCAGAAGCTGAATCACTTTGTTATTTCAGGCACATAGAGAGGAAGTGCCATCTCCCCGCAGTTATGACACACTGCCAGTTTGTTGATGTTTAGTTACTTTTTTTTTTAAGGGAGTAAGAAAAGAAACAGAACTGAGAGCTCACATGGGAGAAACCTCAGAGAGAATTCACACAAGGAAGAAGGAAGTCTGGGAAGTTACCTGAATTCCCCGACATCGCAGAATCTCGCAGCACCAGACTTTCTCTTTCCTCCCATCTCAGAGGAGAGAAGCCCTCCTCTTAACACAAGACTTCTTCCAAGGTCACCTAGACAGGCTCTCTCTCCCACTCTCCACAGTAGCTATTTCCAACTATTCTACCTGTCCCAAGTCTTCAAGCCCACCAACACCTGCCCCTACACTCCCAGCAGAGACCTTACTCTTTACTTCACAGACGGCAGCAGAAGTGTCAGAGGGAGACCCCTCCACTTCAGCACCGCCATCTTTCCCCCGCACTCTCATTAGACCATGGAAGAGGTGTCTTTAGGCTCAGGCAAAGCCCTGCGACCATGCCCTAGATCCTGTTCCTTCCCACATCTTCAGGAATTTGCCCCTTTAATTACCTGCGCTCTTTCCTGTATCTTTCACTCACGTGGGAATATGCTCAAATCTCCCTGATCTTCAAAAATAAAATAAAATAGAATAAAATCCTTGCATTGCATGTTTCCTCTAATGAGGGGCTTTCATCCCTTCAGAACCAGGATGTTTAAAAAGGTGGTCCTCTCTGTCTCTTCTTTCTGGCTCCTGTTTTCCCCTTACCCACAGTCTACCTCTCCCACTTCACAAAATTCCTCTCACTAACGTCTCTGATGCCTTCCTGGTTGCTACTCTAATGGACATATTTCAATCCTTGCCTTCTTTATCCTCTGTATGGCATTGGATGCTCTTGTCTCTCCCTACTTGAAATACTCTCCTTCTAGTCCACAAAGCCACTCTCACTTGGATTTCCTCTTAATCCTTTGACTACTCCAACTCCGTTTTCCTCTTGGCTCTGTTTTCCCTCATAAATGTGAGAATTCCCTGGGGATCCACTCTGATCCATTCTGATCCTTCCTCTTTACTGTTCCCAGAGTGATTTTTTTGAGCAAATATAATCATTGCACTCCACTTAACATCTTTCAGAAGCTCTAAACTACCTTCAGAATAAACCCTAACTCTTAGACAAGGCTCGCCAAATCTGTCCAGATCAGACTTTTGTCAGCTTTATCTCTCACCTGTTCCCCACAAACTCCCCAAAGTCCAGCTAGAGTTAGCAATTAACTGAACAAATCATGTTCTTTCTGGTTTCTGTGTCTTAGAAAATGTTGTTTCTTTTGCTTAGAGCACATTTTCTTCTCTATCTTTACCTAACAAATTCTAAGATTTTTTCTCCCAAAGCTCATCGCACATTTCTATCACAGGGTTTATGAATTAATATCATATTTGTCTATTTTCCCTTTAAACTTGAGGATCTTAAAACAGGGACTCTTTTATTTATTTATTCTTTTAAGCTCTGTGTTATCCTTGTCTAACGCAGTACCTGCATGAGCAATAAATTTGTTGAATGGGTGAGTAAATAAATGAAAGATCTCAGTCCACTTGATTCCAAGCCCAGCATGTCAGCTAAGCTCAGGTCACACAGACTTTTCCTATCAGACCTGAGTACAATGCTTTTAAACCAATTGTACACGTCTCCACAAAATAAAGGATGTTGATTTTCTACCTACAAAATAAATGTAGTTCCTGTTGGGAGGAATGTGTTGTTCTGGCCTTCCTGCTAGTCATGGAAATGAATTACAGCCTTGGGCAAAAGGGCATCCCTCAGTCAAGGGGATGTGGTGTGATCTGGTGGGTAGAGAGGGCATCTTGGAGGCAACGTTCCATTTATAGCTGGGGTTGACTCCTCTGGGCCACTAAGGTGATGGGCAGTAAGGACTACAGACCCCTCCTCGCCTCTTCCATTTCATCCCTGACATAAAGCTAGCAGGAGGGATTTGCTCTTCAATTTTCAAATTGGGCTTGTTTCTAGGTTAGAAAAGTGTCTGATGATCAGTGGAGGCCGGAGAGAACTTTGCTAAGATTTTGTTTCCTTGGAAGTTTCCAGTTTGGTTTCTACATCTGTTTAGTTCTTATGAATGAGGTCATTATAGGTTTGTACTATCTCCCTCACATGATACCAATGTCTTTAAGAGCAGGAACCATGTATTTTTCTTTCTCTGTAGTGTCTCTCAAGCCAAGTTTAGCTCTTTACCTTTGGAGCACTAGCTAACAGGCCTTAATAATTGTTTATGAGTGTAATCACCAATCATTAACTTAGATACTTTGTCTTGAATAAAAATGTAAAATGATCATAAGACCACTATTTAGTGTTTGGATTTCCAAGATGATGATATATAAGCTTTTCTACAGAATCCTGGAAAATATGAGAAGACCCCAATCAGAAGCAATGCGATTTTTTTGGCACAAGCTCTTGGAGCACAATAATATGATTTTTCAACCTATTTCTAGGGCAATAAATAATACATTTTAAATGTTGGTATAATCTGCAGCACAAGAATATTATTATGGTGATGGATTGCTTTCTGGAAACATAGTTGCATGTACTTTATTAAACAATGTAGCAGGGAGGGAAATGACGGATTCCAACCACCTTCAAGTCCTGGCTATTCATAGCTCTTTAGCCCCCACCCCTCTTAGACACTGAGTTAATATTAAAATGACATGAGCATTTGACAGAAGGACCTTTGGTTCAAGACTTCTAGATTTGTGAAGTAGAGGTAGACCAGCTACCTCTTTGTTGTAGCTCGTCTCCAGAATGACCCCAATGGTCTTTGCCTTCCGGTATTCATGCCCTTGTATAGCATCTTTCCACAATGAATAGGGACAATGTGATTACCAAGAGGATTTATAGATGTGGCAGTGTATAACTTTTGAGATTGGGTCATAAAAGACATTGCGGCTTCTGCATTGCTCTCTCTTGGATCACATGCCCAGGGATCAGTCAGCCACTCTGTTATGAGGACTCTCGTAGCAGCATTATGGAAAGGTTCATGTGGCCAGGAATTGAGGCTTCTTGCCAACAGCCATCACCAATGTGCAAGCAATACTTGTGAGTCATTGTGAAAGTGGATTCTCCAGCCTCAGTCAAGCCTTCAGAGGACTATAGGCTCAGCCAACATCTTCTCTACAACCTGTGAGAGACCCTGATGCAGGACCAAATAGTTAAGCTGCTCCTAAATCCACAGAAACTGTGTGATAATGAATGTTCATATTGTTTTAAGGCGCTAGGTTTTGGGTAATTTCTTACACAGAAATAGAGGAAACTTGAACCGAAATTAGAACAAACTGATGGTCTAACACTGTAGTGGCTGCTGTGATTCACTGCCTAAGTTTCATCTTCAGGACTGACATAACCATCTCCAAGCTACTGGAAATATTTTCTCTTGACAACACATAGTTATATCCCTTACTAAGAATTGCCCTCTGCTGAAGATATGTCTCATCTAAGCTTATGACCTCCTCACTGGGGCACCCTGTGGCCAACAACTAACTGATGTGAGAATAAAAGAAGTCTGCACTCCTTGCTTCAATTTGCCCCTCTCCCCAGTTCTGCTTGCTCAGTTTCTTAAAAATGTGTCTCATGAGTGCACTCCAAAATCAACCTTCTGCACTCTATCGCAGAGTCTGGTTTCCAGGGCACCCCACCTAGAACAGTTGGTATCTGGAATGGTCCTCGGAAGCAGAGCATGTGGCAGATGGCCTGGCTAGTGTGCCAGGATTTTTAAGAGAACAATTGAAAGATGGGCAACAAAGACATCTGGGAAGGAGGCACTTGGCTGGGCCTGTGGTGGTGGCACTACCAGATAGCATACACTGCAGAGGAGGTACTAAATAACCAAGTGGCTCTGTTAGTAGATGTCATCCAGCCTCTGTTCTCTTCAGCCCGATGCTTGTACAATGGACTCATGAATAGAGCTGCCACGATGGCAGAGATGAAGGCTTATGCGTGGGCCCAACAGCATACTCACTTACAAGGGCTGGTTTAGCTAATGTTGCTGTTAAATGTCCATCCGACCTGCCTGTAACAAAGAGTAATGCTGGGTCTCCAATATGGCACTCAAGTAGACCAATCAGTAGTTTGGTATCAAATCAACTCTTTTGAATCTTTTGCACTCTAGGTGGAGGAGGAGTTTCTCTTGACTAGGACTGACACACGTTCCAGGTATGGGTTTGCCTTTTTTGCTTGTAGGGCCTTGGATGGGTGTCTTGTGGTGCTCCCATGCCTGGATTTAGTGGTTTATGCACAGGCACCAGCCACAGCCTGAGAAGGACTTGGTAACTCAGCAAAGAGGGTCTAGGACCCCCACTACGTGATCTACCTGGACAAGTAGATGTGTTGGCTGAATGTGAGAGAAACCTAGGGTGAGTGGTAGCGGGATAAGGACCATGAGTATCAGTTATGAATGAAAGGTCAACTGCAGCTGTTGGGCTACTGTTCATCCCATTAGTGCTTCTAAATTTTAGCAAGAAACAAGACTAACCAGAACCCTGGAGATGCTGTTTCCAGATGGGGCAAAATTACTATGAGATGCAAGTGGATCTGAGTGGCCTAGAATGGATGCTGCGATACTCTGTCAAGGTCCTCTCTTCAGGAACAGCGTGCCCCGGGTGTTAGGACTCTCAGCTGCTGACAGGTCATAGCTACATGGCTCACTAAGAATTGTCCTTGGCTACAGAGAACCACTTCACCTAAGGTTCTCCTCTCTCCCAGGGACAGCTAGTGGCCAATGACTGGCTGATGTGAAGCTGCAGATGTTGTTACATTTGCCTCAATTAGGACATCTCTGAAGGTCCATCCCAGCTCCAGAGCTTCCCTAGGAATGGCTGACACTTCTGTGGCTCAGCTTCTGCCTTCCCCAGTCCTACCTTCCCCAGGTTCTTATGGGTACATCCATCTCCCAAGACACTTCCCCAATAAATTTTCTGCCTGCAACTCTCTGCCTCGGAATCTGTTTCCAGGGAACCCAACCTAAGGAAAACTTCCATATAAGGATTTTAATCTTCAGTCAACACAGTGAAAAAAGGAGGCCAGAGAGAAGTTCTGCTCTTCACTGTTAACCCCAGAGACAGGACAACTAAAAATGACAAGCTCTGAGGTGGAAAGATACGAAAGAAGTTTGAATAAAGAAGATACTACAGAAAGTACTATTGGACCTAAAATCTTGTTCACAAGTTATTTTAGTAGTTTTCTGGAAGAATATGGTCTCTGAGGCATGGGACCCAGGACAAATGTTTTCATGAAGGCAAGAAGGACAAAAGTGCTGGCATCAGTGAGTCTGATGGTAGCCACAAAGAAAAAGTAACTGAGCGTGTCCTGAAAGCACTAAGGGGCTGGAAGCATTGTGTCTCCTTCCTTCATGGATGGGCACTGAGAGGAGAAAGGTGGTGGGCGTAGGTGTATTTCACACGCCTCAGCTTTCCGGAGGGAGGTGAGCGATATGGAAAAACATTCTAGTAAGGCTCTTTCTTACTGCAAGTCTTACGGATACTATTACCATACAGTGTTTTGTTTTGTTGTGATCACTCTAGTTTAATTATTCATTATTTGTAAATTTCATAATATATTACTAAACAACTTGTAGCCTGTTTAAAAGAAGAAATAGTTCCATGGAAATCGGATATTTTGCTAGAGAGAGAGAGAGAGAGAGAGGGAGAGAAATTAGTAGGAATCAGTAGGTTGTAGGTTGAGAGGGTGAGGGCTCACTGACAAGGGTATCCAGATTTTATACTTACTGAGATCAGTGCAGCTCTTCTGTGGATTACTGATTCCCGCTCCACACACCCCTGCTCCAACACACAAGGCTTCTTGTCTTCTGTTTCCCTAATGTGCTCTTCTCTACCCTGCTCTCTGCCCACGGCAGGGAAGGCTGACCAGTAGGGATTCCCACATGGGTCTCATCCCTTCCAGCTCCTGAGCAGATTCAGCCAGGGGGGAGCTCTGCATGGGCAGGAGATATGGAGGAGCGAGGAGAGCGAGGCTGGGGGCACTGTTCCCCCTGCTCCTATCTCGTGGGGCTGCCAAGCCTGGATCCCTCAGCTGAGGGTCACAGCTTCTGTCAAAGGAGCCCCTTCCTCACTGCTCTGTGAATCCACTTCCGGTAACAGCCCCCTCTCCCGGCCCCTTCTGGTTTAGAGGTGCTAACCATCCCCATTGTTACTTGCTCTGGGGTACTGCATTATCCCTTGTGGTTCCCCTACACCCTGCCCACATCTTTGTCAATAGTCCTCGCATCAAGCCCTCATATTATCCAGTTTGAGCGTGCCACTGTTTACCGTCAGGGCCCAGATAGAATTATCTTCCCTTTATCTCTTCCATGCTTAGGAGACTAAATTCCAGACCTGGCTTTTACAGACAAGCTGAGCATCCATGTGCAAATTGCCTCACTGATCTAGCTGAGGAAACCCCTGGGATCAAATGCAAAGATTTAAAACCTAACTCTGAATCGAGTGAGGAAACTCTTCCGCCTCATTTCTGGGCTGCTGTATATGATGTTATTTTCTTGAGGAAAGTGACAAGGCAGGAGAAGAGAAGGATTAAAATACTAAGCTGCCCATGAAGACAGAGTGGTGAACTCTAAGATTTGGCATAAGAACTGCAGCAAGTAGTAGCAGTCCCAGGCTGATGGGAGACTGAAACCAGAGGCTTCAGCAGAGCTCAGGCAGGAAAGAGATTTCAAGTAAACTCAGGCTCCTGGGAAGCCGCGGACAGACAGTGAAAGGCCATTCCTAACTCCCCATCACCCCTGTATCTGGTGCTCTGGTGATAGCCTTCACTGACTAAGCACGTCCCATGTCCCGGGCATGAGGCTTTGTGTTCCTTGGCTCATTTCAACTTCACAGGGCAGAGAAAGCCAATGTGGGGAAAGAGGCCAAGTCACGTGTCCAAGAACCCAGGCCTCGTAAATGACAAAGCCAGGATTCCAAGCCTGGGATTTAATCACCCATTCAATCACCCTCTTCTAGAAGAGATTTAGCCTGGCCCTAAAGATGTACATCCACGCCAGCATGGACGCTGGGAAAGTTCAGTGTCCTCCCCTTATCTCTCAGAGAGCATTGAAGCCGACCCAAATCCATGGCTAGTCCAATACCAACCCTCTCTGTATGAGCCAAACATTGTACAGAACCCGATGAGGGCCCCAACAGACTGGCCAGTCCTGGATCAGGGAGTCCGTTTCCTTCACTGCCTCCCTTCCACCTTGCCCTTCCCACCCAAGGGTGGATCCTCACGTTGACATGGCCAGGTCCACAATGGAGCAAGCTCTGAGAAGCAGAGAAATGGGATGTGAAAAGGTCTTTGTCTTCGTGGACTCTCCTCTGTGTGTGGGATTGCACTGGGAGAGAAGGGTGGAGGGAAGGCATTCCTCAAGCAGTAAACAACCCAGACCAATTTGCACCCCGGCCACGGAGCCGTAATCTTTTCATTATGCTTCGCGTATTTATAACCAAGAGCTCTATTGCTCTGGTACAAACAAAACTGCAGTCGGCCCGCCAGAGGATTTTCTTTAAACATGAGTCTTTAGGGAAGAAAAAAACGATCATCCACGTTGCAGCCCTGTGGATAAGTGAGCCCCCCTCCTGTTTTCTTTAGCTGGAGGACAGTGTGCAAAGCTCAGTCCTAAGGAGAGAGGACTTGCCTCCTCTCAACTGCCACCCCTACTCCCACCCCAAGGTGTTCCTCAGTTTGGCCAAGCAGCCTCCACTTCTTTGAAATGCTTTGCCTGGTGGGAGCCAGCCTGCTTGAGCTGCTCCTGAAGATGCCAATTTTAGCTGCCACATTTAGTTTGCATGTCCTGAGGGCCTCCTGTGCTTTTTCTGATTCTCTTAAGTGAATAAAAATAAAGAAGGAGCATGGAGCACATGACCCTGTCCCAGGCTGCAAGCTTCTGCTACACATACGTTTGTCCACATCCAGGCTCATCTGTTTTAAAGAACAAGATGAAACAGAAAGGGGGTGAAAGAGAAAGCGCAAACTTCCTATCTGTTTCCCAGATCTTTAGGGCCCACGTAAGGCGGTGAGTTAAGGACAGAAGAAGTCTAGTTATGCAGAGGCCAGACACAGGTACCATGAGAGAAGCCTGCCCTACTTCTGTTCCACTGTAAAAAGGAGCAATTGAAAGAAAAAATCCAACTAATATGGGTAGATTCCTTACTCAACTAGGTGACGCAGGTCCTAGGGTCTCCGCAGCACAAGCTGATGTGACTAGAGCTCAGAAATAACGGGAACAGTGTCTCCAGTGGAAGAGGCATCTGGGATTTTCAACTGGACTGGAAAATCCTGGGCTCCAGGGGGCTCATTCTTAGGGTCAAAGAATGCTACTCCCGTGTCATGGGAAGGACCTTGAGAATCGCTGCTACCCTCAAGAAGACCCCAAAGGAGAGCCCTGCTGAGCCAGCACTGGCATTCACCGTGGAGCCGCCACTGCCCAGCTCCGCCATGAACATTGGGATCCTTTCTCTGGTTCTTGCAGACCCTGTTCCGGGGAGAAGCAGAGTCAAAGAGTGCATTTCCGCTGCTATTCTCGCTACTTTACCCAGCCAACCCTCAGTCGCCAGCATTTCTCAGACCATAGTTTAGCTGTGAATACCCGAGATTTTCTTCCTGTGCTGACCACAGTCACCCTGGTGGTCATGCCACTTTCTGGCACAGCCAGGCAGAGGGCCAGCTGCCTCAGAGCCTCTGAGAGGAGAGGAGAGGAGGGGTGGCCCTCCCTTCTTGTCCCAAAGGGGCTGAGGGTCCCAACCGCCTGGACACTCAGGGCAGCATCAAGCTGAACAAATTATAGGGAGTAATTTAGGGATGGAGTGAGTGCGGGGGAAGGGTATTGTGTCTGGATCCAGACCAATGTTTTCAAAGGCCTCTGTTCTGTGAAGGTGTTGTACCCGAAACTTGGCTTTCTCTTTGTGAATGAACCCACTTGTGGAAAATTCTGGAAAAAAAAAAATTAAATAAATAAAGAGAAGGCAGGAAAGAAAAAGAAACAGAGGGACGGACACACTGAGCGCTTTCAATGATAGCTATCAAATGACCCTACAGTTTCAGAGCTTTTGTCTCCCCTAAGGATTCTTTTGCAGTTTTTAGCAAAATTTGGTCCCCCGCATCTCTCCAGAATGCCAGGACAGCAGTCATGGAACTCTTTGGTCCTCTCAGGGGCTTGCTGTGGAGGGAAATAAATTCAGTTTCAGCCCCTGGGTAGTATTCACTGAGCATGCGTTCTGCCTTGTGCTGGGAACTCACAAGGGTCTTTACTTTTGTTTGGAAGCTAAGAATTCCATACACAAGACATTAGAAGTTGATGTTAAGTCCATTTACGAGCAAGGGTGGTGGCTACAGATATTGAAAAGAGGGAATTTAAGGGTAACAAAAGAAAAGTGTGAGGTGAGGCTTGAGAGAGGAGGAAAACTGAGGAGAGGTTTGAGTGAAATATAGTGTGAGGGTGAGGGTGTTGAGTGGGTAGCATGTACTTTACTTATCAGCACCTGCTTGCCTCTGAATCTCCCTCCCCAGTCCCACCCCAAACACATCAGAACTTTCCAACATCCTCCCTCCATTCCTTCTTTACTGAAATCTTACTCACCCTTCATAGCCTCGCTTAACCTCTATCCCCTTCGTGTACACCTTTTCAGCACCAGCAGCCCCGCATCGATTCTCCTTTCTGGAAACACTTCTCCACTTGAGCCAATATCACCCATTAAGTGCTTAGTTGACTTCTGTTTCTTTCAAGTGTGTGTTTTGCTGATCTTGATAAATGATAAGGTTCTCGAGGACCCGGGTCATATCTTCCAGTGGGATCAGACATAAGAGGATACAACAGAGCCACTCTGCAAACGCTGGTTTGATGGATGAAAGGTTCAGGACCTTGTTTCTCTGGGAACATTATCATGCCAATGTCTGGACAAGCTTTCAACTTCTTGGCCACTTCATCGGCCATGCAGCCTGCCTCATACTTCTTAATGGCTCTTAGGTGTCCCCGTTCCAGCCCAGTGGGTGAGAGTGGGTTAGTTCCTTGCAAAAAGTTTGGGAAGAAGAGTTGTATTGTTCTTCGATGACAGAGAAGAGTGATTGGCCTGCTTTTTGTACTTTATGCCTAAATATTTGTTAAGCTGTGATAAAAAGCAAAACTTGGAGACTGCTGCTGCACACTCAGCATGGAAAGGAGGGCAGGTCACGGGCGGTGATCCTTTCAGTTAATACACAATAGCGTCAGCTGCCATTTCAGGAACAGCCAACTTTAGTTAATGAGTATGTGGGTAATCCAACACCTTTGTTCTGGCTCAGATCCCTCTTGTCCTCTTTTTAGCATTTTGAGTTTCTAAGATTTCTCCCCCAGGGGGCATGGAGGTGGGGGAGGAGGACAAGGAAAAGAAGACAATTAACAAAAGCCATGGTAGTGATCCCACTGTGCTGCCTGGAGACTTGCTGGAGAGAAAGCTGAAGGTTGATGCTCACAAGAGTCTGGGGCTTAGGTTCACCTTATGATTTAGGTGATATATGCCAGCCATGTCCACCTTACCCTGGAAATCTGCACAATGGTAGTCTGAATGGAAAGTGGGTCATGTGCAGCATTTGAGTTTTGCCTTCTATTTTAATTTTATTCCAAGATGTAATCAAAAATATCATTTAATGAGTTTTAAGTGTCAGACGCTATATACAAGCTGATCTCGTGTGCAAAACAACCCTTCATAGTGAAAATCATTGCCTTGTTTATTCAGATCAGGAAACTGAGGCTCGGAGGAGTTACGTAAACTTCATCTGTTCAACAGATATTCACTGTGAGTCTTTCATGTGCCAGGAGTTAGAACCGGAAAGGAGCAAAACTAGGATCCCAGGGCAGATGTGTCTGGACTCCAAGCCTCCATGGTTTCCATGGAACTGCATTGCTTCCCTTGGGGAGGAATGTCTCCCCCAAACCTTCTCTTTCATCCTCATTTTAAAAATATTCCCTTTGCATTCCAGAAGCTCTTTGAGTACAAAGTGAGGGCTGTTAACTATGTTCACCAAGTGGTAGTGACGAGGTTGCAAGATTTCTGGATTGTTTGTTGTTGTTTTTAAGGAGAGGTAGAGAGAGATAGTTTCAGGACTTAATTTTGTGCTTCTTAACTTAGGAGCATATTTGGGAAAGTATAGGAAAGCTAGTAGTTCCTAAAAGCAATATCTTGGCCGTGGGAGCCAGTGCAATTTGATTAAATGAGCTGAAGGAATCAGGGGTGGCACTTAGTCTGACACGTAAGTTAAGTTCCATTCCTCAACCTCTAGGCTCCGTCCCAGAGAATCTATCCAGGTCCCCAGTCCTCATAGCCTAGAGTCAACCTGGACACTGCTCAGTCAGTCTTACTGAGGAAATCTACCTCAGTATGCAACCTACAGTATGCAGTCTACAATATGCCTGCTTCCTCTATCCACACTGCCATCCACTATTCACACCACGATTTTCTCTTGCCTACATTTCTTCAGCTGAACGATCTCCATAGCTCTGGTCTTATTTCCTTCAAATCCATCTCCTTAAAATTGCTGTCAGGGTAAATTTTCTGATAGGTAAATATGGAATATGTAAATTGGATCCTGTTTCTTCCCATTGATTTCAGGATAAAGCCCAAACATTTAAGCAGAGCAAATAAGCTCCTTCATACTCTAGCCCTGCCCTGTTCAATATGATATGAGCCACGTACACAATTTTAAATGTTCTAGTAGCCATATTTAAAAAGTAAAAAGAGAAAGGGGGAAATAATTTTAATGTATTTTATTTCACTCAATATCCCAAATATTATCAGTTTAGCATGCAATCAGTATTTTAAAAATATCAATATCTTGCCATCTTTTTTCCTTATACTTTATCTACAAAATCTGGACACCAAGTTTTTATCAGAAATACTTGATCCGTATTTAGATTTAATAAAATTTATACTTTAAAGAATAAATTCACATATCCAAATTGTTCCAAACATACTTAAAAGTATTCCATAACTGAATCAAGTATTAGTTTAAAATCAATTAAAAATAGGGTTCCCCTGGTGGTGCAGTGGTTGAGAGTCCACCTGCCGATGCATGGGACGCGGGTTCGTGCCCCGGTCCGGGAAGGTCCCACATGCCGCGGAGCGGCTAGGCCCGTGAGCCATGGCAGCTGAGTGTGCGCGTCCAGAGGCTGTGCTCCGCAACGGGAGAGGCCACAACAGTGAGAGGCCCGCGTACAGCAAAAACAAAAAATAACAGCATTAAGAAAGGGAGTGCTTTTATGCAACTGCCATTCCCATTAGTCTGGCCCTGCTCCCCTGCTTGAGTCCTCTTCTGACCTCTAGGGTCAAATACGCCCTGTTATCTGCCCCAAATGGTTTTTGTCACATGTACTCATGTGCGTGCAGGCACGTGCACACACTCACACCCACGTCTCCCTTTCTCTCTGTAACTGGTGAGCAAGTTGAAAGCCAGCTCTGCTGGGTCACCACAGAACCCCCTGTTGTGCTAGTATTCATGCTGGTCGTGCAGGTCACCTTGGCAATGTGTACATTGCTTTTTCGGCTTTTATGGTACAGTCAGTACTATAAATTTTCTGCTTTGGGTTTTGCAACTGTGTAGCATTTTAGATAATGTTGTGTTTGTACTTTGTTGTGTAGACTAAAAAAATTGTGTTGAATAAACCTAGGATTAGAGTGCAAAAAAACAAATAAACAAAAAAGTTTCCCAAAATATACAAATAGCTCATATAGCTCAATATCAAAAAACAAAAACAAATAACTCAATCAAAAAATGGGTATAAGACCTAAATAGACATTTCTCCAAAGAAGACATACAGATGGCCAACAGGCTCATGAAAAGATGCTCAACATCGCTAATTATTAGAGAAATGCAAATCAAAATTACAATGAGATATCACCTCACAACGGTCAGAATAGCCATCATCAAGAAGTCTACAAGTAGTAAGTGCTGGCAAGGGTGTGGAGAAAAGGGAACCCTCCTACACTGTTGGTGGGAATGTAAATCGGTGCAGGCACTATGGAGAACAGTATGGAGTTTCCTTAGAAAACTAAAAATAGAGTTACCATGTGATCCAACAATCCCACTCCTGAGCATATGTCTGGAAAAGATGAAAACTCTAGTTCAAAAAGATACATGCACCCCAATGTTCACAGCAGCATTATTTACAATAACCTAGACATGGAAGAAACCTAAAAGCCCATTGATAGATAAATGGATAAAGAAGATGTGGTACATACATACCATGGAATACTGCTTAGCCATAAAAAAGAATGAAATAATGCAACTTGCAGCAACATGGATGGACCTAGAGATTATCATACTTAGTGAATCGTCAGACAAAGACAAATATCATATGATGTCACTTACATGTGGAATGTAAAAAAATGACATAAATGAACTTATTTACAAGACAGAAACAGACTCAGAAACACAGAAAACAAACCTATGGTTACTACAGGGGAAAGGTGGGGGAGGAATAAATTAGGAGCTTGGGGTTAACAGTTACACACCACTATATATAAAATAGATAAACAACAAGGACCTACTGTATAGCACACAGAACTATACTAAATATCTTGAAGTAACCTATAATGGAAAACTTACATGTATGTATAACTGAATCACTTTGCTGTACAGCTGAAACTAATACAATATTGTATATCAACCTTACTTCAATTTAAAAAAACCCAAAATTTAAATTCAATTATTCTGTCACCTTAGGCTCACTTGAGTCACTTAATAGTTACATGTGCTTAGTGGATACCATATTGAACCACAGAGACCTAACCCCTGGTTAAATCTTTCAACAAGACTTTGAGAGGAGCTTCAAGGTGGCGGAAGAGTAGGATGAGGAGATCACCTTGCTCCCCACGGATACACCAGAAATACATCTACACGTGGAACAACTCCTACAGAACACCTGCTGAA
>NW_006795398.1:405599-424282 GCF_000442215.2 Lipotes vexillifer
GGGGTGCGGAGGGCAAAGCGGAGAGATTCCCGCACAGAGGATCGGGGCCGACCGGCACTCACCAGCCCGAGAGGCTTGTGTGCTCGCCCGCCGGGGCGGCGGTGGGGCGGGCAGGGAGCTGAGGCTCGGGCTTCCGCGGTCGGATCCCAGGGAGATGATTGGGGGTGGCAGAGTGAACACAGCCTGAGGGGGCTAGTGCACCACGGCTGGCCGGGAGGGAGTCTGGGAAAAGTCCGGAGCTGCCGAAGAGGCAAGAGACTTTTTCTTGCCTCTTTGCTTCCCGGTGGGCGAGGAGAGGGGATTAAGAGCTCCGCTTAAAGGAGCGCCAGAGACGGGCATGAGACGCTAAGGCTGCTGCTGCCGCCACCAAGAAGCCTGTGTACGAGCACAGGTCACTATCCACACCTCCCCTCCCGGGAGCCTGTGCAGCCCGCCACTGCCAGGGTCCCGTGATCCAGGGACAACTTCCCCAGGAGAATGCACGGCGCGCCTCAGGCTGGTGCAACGTCACACTGGCCTCTGCCGCTGAGTCTCGCCCCTCGGAATGCATTCTGCATTCCGTACCCCTCCTTCCCCCCGGCCTGAGTGAGCCAGAGCCCCGGAATCAGCTGCTCCTTTAACCCCTGCCTGAGCGAAGAACAGACGCCCTCAGGCGACCTACACGCAGAGGCGGGGGGGCCCCCCCGGAGCTGTGTGAACAAAGAAGAGAAAGGGAAATCTCTCCCAGCAGCCTCTGGAGCAGCGGATTAAATCTCCACAATCAACGTGATGTACCTGCCTCTGTGGAATACCTGAATAGACAATGAATCATCCCCAATTGAGAAGATGGACATTAGGAGCAACAATATATTTTTTCCCCTTTTTTCTCCTTTTCTGAGTGTGTGTATGCTTCTGTGTGTGATTTTGCCTGTATAGCTTTGCTTTTACTATTTGTCCTAGGGTTCTGGCTGTCCGTTTTTGTTGTTCTTTTTCTTATTTACAAAAATTTTTTTTTCTTAAAAATTATTTTTTTATTTTAATAACTTCATTTTATTTTATCTTCTTCCTTCTTTCCTTTCTTTCTCCCTTTTATTCTGAGCCATGTGGAGGACAGACTCTTGGTGTGCCAGCCAGGTGTCAGGGCTGTGCCACTGAGGTGGGACAGCCAAGTTCAGGACACTGGTCCACAAGAGACCTCCGAGCTCCACGTAATATCAAATGGCGAAAATCTCCCAGAGATCTCCATCTCAACGCCAAGACCCAGCGCCACTCAATGACAAGCAAGCTACAGTGCTGAACACCCTATGCTAAAAAACTAGCAAGACAGGAACTTAACCCTGCACATTAGCAGAGAGTCTGCCAGAAATCATAATAAAGTCACAGACACCCCAAAACACACCACCACACGTGGACCTGCCCATCAGAAAGACAAATCCAGCCTCAGCCACCAGAACACAGGCACTAGTCCCATCCACCAGGAAGCCCCCTCCACCAGGAAGCCTACACAACGCACTGAACCAACCCTAGCCACTGGGGACAGACACCAAAAACAACGGAAACTACGAACCTGCAGCCTGCGGAAAGGAGACCCCAAACACAGTAAGTTAAGCAAAATGAGAAGACAGAGAAACACACAGCAGATGAAGGAGCAAGGCAAAAACCCACCAGACCTAACAAACGAAGAGGAAATAGGCAGTTTACCTGAAAAAGAATTCAGAAAAATGATAGTAAAGATGATTCAGAATCTTGGAAATAGAATGGAGAAAATACAAGAAACGTTTCACAAGGACCTAGAAGAACTAAAGAGCAAATGAACAGTGATGAACAACACAATAAATGAAAGTAAAAATCCTTTACAAGGGATCAATAGTAGAATAACTGAGGCAGAAGAACGGATAAGTGACCTGGAAGATAAAATAGGGGAAATGACTACTGCAGAGCAGAATAAAGAAAAAAGAATGAAAAGAACTGAGGACAGTCTCAGAGACCTCTGGAACAACATTAAACGCACCAACATTCGAAAGATAGGGGTCCCAGAAGAAGAAGAGAAAAAGAAAGGGACTGAGAAAATATTTGAAGAGATTATAGGTGAAAACTTTCCTAATATGGGAAAGGAAATAGTTAATCAAGTCCAGAAAGCACAGAGAATGCCATACGGGATAAATCCAAGGAAAACCATGCCAAGACACATTAATCAGACTATCAAAAATTAAATACAAAGAACAAATATTAAAAGCAGCAAGGAAGAACAACAAATAACACATAAGGGAAACCCCATAAGGTTAACAGCTGATCTTTCAGCAGAAACTCTGCAAGCCAGAAGGGACTGGCAGGACATATTTAAAGTGATGAAGGAGAACAAGCTACAACCAAGATTACTGTACCCGGCAAGGATCTCATTCAGATTTGATGGAGAAATTAAAAGCTTTACAGGCAAGCAAAAGCTTAGAGAATTCAGCACGACCAAACCACCTTTACAACAAATGCTAAAGGAACTTCTCTAGGCACGAAACACAAGAGAAGGAAAAGACCTACAATAACAAACCCAAAACAATTAAGAAAATGGTAATAGGAATATACATATCGATAATTACCTTAAATGTAAATGGGTTAAATGCTCCAACCAAAAGACATAGACTGGCTGAATGGATACAAAAACAAGACCCGTATATATGCTGTCTACAAGAGACCCACTTCAGACCTAGGGACACATACAGTCTGAAAGTGAGGTGATGGAAAAAGATATTCCAAGCAAATGGAAATCAAAAGAAAGCTGGAGTAGCAATTCTCATGTTAGACAAAATAGACTTTAAAACAATGACTATTACAAGAGAAAAAGAAGGACCCTACATAATCATCAAGGGATCAATCCAAGAGGAAGATATAACAGTTGTAAATATTTATGCACACAACATAGGAGCACCTCAATACATAAGGCAAATGCTAACAGCCATAAAAGTGGAAATCGACAGTAACACAATCATAGTAGGGGACTTTACCAGCCCACTTTCACCAATGGACAGATCATTCAAAATGAAAATAAATAAGGAAACACAAGCTTTAAATGATACATTAAACAAGATTGACTTAATTGATATTTATAGGACATTCCATCCAAAAACAGCACAATACATATTCTTCTCAAGTGCTCATGGAACATTCTCCAAGATAGGTCATATCTTGGGTCACAAATCAAGCCTTGGTAAATTTAAGAAAATTGAAATCATATCAAGTATCTTTTCCGACCACAACAGTATGAGACTAGATATTAATTACAGGAAAAAATCTGTAAGAAATACAAATACATGGAGGCTAAACAACACACTACTTAATAATCCAGAGATCACTGAAGAAATCAAAGAGAAAATTAAAAAACACCTAGAAACAAATGACAATGAAAACACGACCACCCAAAACCTATGGGGTGCAGCAAAAGCAGTTATAAGAGGGAAGTTTATAGCAATACAATCCTACCTTAAGAAAAAAGAAACATGTCAAATAAACAAACTAACCTTACACCTAAAGCAATTAGAGAAAGAAGAACAAAGAAAACCCCAAAGTTAGCAGAAGGAAAGAAATCATAAAGATCAGATCAGAAATAAATGAAAAAGAAATGAAGGAAACAATAGCGAAGATCAATAAAATTAAAAGCTGGTTCTTTGAGAATATAAACAAAATTGATAAACCATTATCAAGACATATGAAGAAAAAGAGGGAGAAGACTCAAATCCATAGAATTAGAAATGAAAAAGGAGAAGTAACAACTGGCACTGCAGAAATACAAAGGATTATGAGAGATTACTACAAGCAACTCTATGCCAATAAAATGGACAACCTGGAAGAAATGGACAAATTCTTAGAAATGCACAACCTGCCAAGACTGAATCAGGAAGACATAGAAAATATGAACAGACCAATCACAAGCACTGAAATTGAAACTGTGATTTAAAATCTTCCAACGAGCAAAAGCCCAGGACCAGATGGCTTCACAGCCAAATTCTATCAAACATTTAGAGAAGAGCTAACACCTATCCTTGTCAAACTCTTCCAAAATATAGCAGAGGGAGGAACACTCCCAAACTCATTCTACAAGGCCACCATCTCTCTGATACCAAAACCAGACAAAGATGTCACAAAGAAAGAAAACTCCAGGCCAATATAATTGAGGAACATAGACGCAAAAATCCTCAACAAAATACTAGCAAACAGAATCCAACAGCACGTTAAAAGGATCATACACTATGATCAAGTGGGGTATATCCCAGGAATGCAAGGATTCTTCAATATATGCAAATCAATCAATGTGATACACCATATTAACAAATTGAAGGAGAAAAACCATATGATCATCTCAATAGATGCACAAAAAGATTTTGACAAAATTCAACACCCATTTATGATAGAAAACCCTCCAGAAAGTAGGCATAGAGGGAAATTACCTCAACATAATAAAGGCCCTACATGACAAACCCACAGCCAACATCATCCTCAATGGTGAAAAACTGAAAGCATTTCCACTATGATCAGGAACAAGACAAGGTTGCCCACTCTCACCATGAGTATTCAACATAGTTTTGGAAGTTTTAGCCACAGAAATCAGAGAAGAAAGAGAAATAAAAGGAATACAAATCAGTAAAGAAGTAACGCTGTCACTGTTTGCAGTTGACATGATACTATACATAGAGAATCCTAAGGATGCTACCAGAAAACTACTAGAGCTAGTCAATGAATTTGGTAAAGTAGCAGGATACAAAATTAATGCACAGAAATCTCTTGCATTCCTATACACTGATGATGAAAAATCTGAAAGAGAAATTATGAAAACACTCCCATTTACCATTGTAGCAAAAAGAATAAGTAACTAGGAATAACCTACCAAAGGAGACAAAAGACCTGTATGCAGAAAATTGTAAGACACTGATGAAAGAATTTAAAGATGACACAAATAGATGGAGAGATATACCATGTTCTTGGATTGGAAGAATCAACATTATGAAAATGGCTCTACTACCCAAAGCAATCTACAGATTCAATGCAATCTCTACCAAACTACCACTGGCATTTTTCACAGAACTAGAACAAAAAATTTCACAATTTGTATGGAAACACAAAAGACCCCAAATAGCAAAGGAGTCTTGAGAAAGAAAAACGGAGCTAGAAGAATCAGGCTCCCTGACTTCAGACTAAACTACAAAGCTACAGTAATCAAGACAGTATGGTACTGGCACAGAAATAGAAATATAGATCAGGGGGACAGGATAGAAAGCCCAGAGGTAAACCCACACACATATGGTCACCTCATCTTTGATAAAGGATGCAAGAATATACAATGGAGAAAAGAGAGCCTCTTCAATAAGTGCTGCTGGGAAAGTGGACAGCTACATGTAAAAGTATGAAATTAGAACACTCCGTAACACCATACACAAAAATAAACTCAAAATGGATTAAAGACCTAAATGTAAGGCCAGACACTATAAAACTCTTAGAGGAAAACATAGGCAGAACACTCTATGACATAAATCACAGCAAGATCCATTTTGACCCACCTCCTAGAGAAATGGAAATAAACAAATGGGACCTAATGAAACTTCAAAGCTTTTGCACAGCAAAGGAAACCACAAACAAGACCAAAAGACAACCCTCAGAATGGGAGAAAATATTTGCAAATGAAGCAACTGACAAAGGATTAATCTCCAAAATTTACAAGCAGCTCATGTGGCTCAATATCAAAAAAACAAACAAACAATCCAAAAATGGGCAGAAGACCTACTTAGACATTTCTCCAAAGATGATATACAGATTGCCAACAGACACATGAAAGAATGCTCAACATCATTAATCATTAGAGAAATGCAAATCAAAGCTACAATGAGATATCATCTCACCCCAGTCAGAATGCCCATCATCAAAAAATCTACAAACAATAAATGCCGGAGAGGGTGTGGAGAAAAGGGAACCCTCCTGCAGTGTTGGTGGGAATGTAAATTGATAGAGCCACTATGGAGAACAGTATGGAGTTTCCTTAAAAAACTAAAAATAGAACTACCATATGACCCAGCAATCCCACTACTGGGCATATACCCTGAGAATACCATAATTTAAAACGAGTCATGTACCAAAATGTTCTCTGCAGCTCTATTTACAATAGCCAGGAAATGGGAGCAACCTAAGTGTCCATCAACAGATGAAAGGTTAAAGAAGATGTGGCACATATATACAATGGAATATTACTCAGCCATATAAAGGAACAAAATTGAGTTATTTTTAATGCGGTGGATGGACCTAGAGCCTGTCATACAGAGTGAAGTAAGTCAGAAAGAGAAAGACAAATACCGTATGCTAACACATATATATGGAATTTAAGGAAAAAAAATGCTTGTGAAGAACCTAGGGGCAAGATGGGAATAAAGACGCCGACCTACTAGGGAATGGACTTGAGGATATGGGGAGGGGGAAGGGTAAGCTGGGACAAAGTGAGAGAGTGGCATGGACATATATACACTACCAAACGTAAAATAAATAGCTAGTGGGAAGCAGCCACATAGCACAGGGAGATCAGTTCTGTGGTTTGTGACCACCTAGAGGGGCGAGAAAGGGAGGATGGGAGGGAGAGAGACGCAAGAGGGAAGAGATACGGAGACATATGTATATTTATAACTAATTCACTTTTTTATAAAGCAGAAACTAACACACCATTTTAAAGCTATTATACTCCAAGAAAGATGTTCTTTAAAAAAAAGGGCATTAAACCGTTAATGAAAATAAATAAATTAATTAAAGCTTTGCCCTTTAAAAAAAAAATACAAGGCCTTGAGGACATTATGTTAAGTGAGGTAAGTTAGACATAGAAAGACAAATACTGTATGGTATCATTTATATGTGAAATCTAAAAAGGTCAAACTTAGGTAAAATAAAATAGTGGTAAAATGGCGGTTACTGGAGACTGGGGATGGTGAGGAAATAGGGGAGATGTTTTAGGGTTCAAATTTACAACTAGCAGACAAATAAGTCCTGGAGATCTGTTGCAAAGTATAGTGAATGTAGACAACAATATTGCATTATAGTCATCAAACTCGCTAAGACTAGATCTTAACAATTCCCACCACAAACAAGAAAGGATACTAATGGAATGAGGTAGGGGTGCCATTGTCCCTGCAATGGCAGTCATGTTACAGGAATATCTCATTTTATTGTGCTTCACTTTATTGCACTTCAAAGATATTGCATTTTTTTACAAACTGAAGTTTTGTGGTAACCCTGTATCCAGCAAGTCTGTCAGCATTTTTCAAACAGCATCTGTTCACTTCCTGTCTCTGTGTCGTATTTTGGTAATTCTCACAATATTTCAAACTTTTTCATTATTATTATTATATTTGTTATGGTGATCCGTGATCAGTGATCTTTGATCTTACTATTGTAATTGGGAGGGGGCACAAACTGCGCCCATATAAGATGGCAATGTTAATCAATAAATGTGTGTGTTCCGACAGCTTCACCAATGGGCCATTCCCCCATCTTTCTCACTCCCTATTCCCTGAGATACAACAATATTGAAATTAGGCCAGTTAATAACCCTACAATGGCCTCTAAGAGTTGAAGTGAAGGGAAAAGCCACACATCTCTCATTTTAAATCAAAAGCAAAAAATGATCAAGCTTAGTGAGGAAAGCCTGTCTAAAGCTGAGATAAGCCGAAAGCTAGGCCTCTTGTGTCAAACAGGGAGCTGAGTTCTGAATGTAAAGGAAAAGTTCTTGAAGAAAATTAAAAATGCTACTCCAGTGAACAGAAGAATGATAACAACGTGAAACAGTCTTATGTGTAGAAACAGCTGATGTGTAGAAAGTTTTAGTGGTCTGGATAGAAGATCAAACCAGCCCAACATTCCCTTAAGCCAAAGCCTAATCCAGAGCAAGGCCCTAACTCTCTTCAATTCTGCGAAGGCTGAGAGAGGTGAGGAAGCTGCAGAACAAAAGTCTGAAGCTAGCAGAGGTTGGTTCATGAGGTTGAAGGAAAGAAACCATCTCCATAACATAAAAGTACAAGGCAACGCAGCAAGTACTGATGTAGAAGCTGCAGCAACTTATCCAGAAGATCTAGCTCATATCATCAATGAAGGTGACTACACTAAACAACAGATGCTCAATGTGGATGAAACAGCCTTATATTGGAAGTAGATGCCATCTAGGAGCTTCATAGCTAGAGAGGAGCAGTCAATGCCTGGTTTCAAAGCTTCGAAGCACAGGCTGACTCTCTCATTAGGGGCTAATGTAGCTGGTGACTTGAAGGTGAAGCCAATGCTCATTTACCATTTTGGAAATCCTAGGGTCTTAAGAATTATGCTAAATCTACTCTGCCTGTGCTCTACTAATGGAACAACAAAGCCTAGATGACAGCACATCTGTTGACAACATGGTTTACTGAATATTTTAAGCCCACTGTTGAGACCTATTGCTCAGAAAAGATTCCAATCAAAATATAACTGCTCACTGGATTACATTTACTTCTCCAGTGTGCACGGACCATTCTCCAGGATAGATCACATCTTGGGTCACAAATCAAGCCTCAGTAAATTTAAGAAAATTGAAATCATATCAAGATCTTTTCTGACCACAATGCTATGAGATTAGAATTCAATTACAAGGGGAAAAAATGTAAAAAACACAAACACACGGAGGCTAAACAATATGTTACTAAATGAACAAGAGATCACTGAGGAAATCAAAAAATACCTAGAGACAAGTGAAAATGGCAACACAATGATGCAAAACCTATGGGATGCAGCAAAAGCAGTTCTAAGAGGGAAGTTTATAGCAATACAAGCCTACCTCAAAACACAAGAAAAATCTCAAATAAACAATCTAACCTTACACCTAAAGGAACTAGAGAAAGAAGAACAAACAAAACTCAAAGTTAGCAGAAGGGAAGAAATCATAAAGATCAGATCAGAAATAAATGAAATAGAAACAAAGAAAACAGCAAGGATCAATAAAAGTAAAAGGTGGTTCTTTGAGAAGATAAACAAAATTGATAAACCATTAGCCAGGCTCATCAAGAAAAAGAGAGAGAGGACTCAAATCAATAAAATTAGAAATGAAAAAGGAGAAGTTACAGCAGACCCCACAGAAATATAAAGCATCCTAAGAGACTACTACAAACAACTCTATGCCAATAAAATGGACAACCTGGAAGAAATGGACAAATTCTTAGAAACGTATAAACTTCCAAGACTGAACCAGGAAGAAATAGAAAATATGAACAGACCAATCACAAGGAATGATATTGAAACTGTGATTAAAAATCTTCCAACAAACAAAAGTCCAGGACCAGATGGCTTCACAGGTGAATTCTATCAAACATTTAGAGAACAGCTAACACCCCTCCTTCTCAAACTCTTCCAAAAAATTTCAGAGGAAGGAACACTCCCAAACTCATTCTACAAGGCCACCATCACCCTGATACCAAAACCAGACAAAGATACTACAAAAAAAGAAAATTACAGGCCAATATCACTGATGGATATCAATGCAAAAATCCTCAACAAAATACTAGCAAACAGAATCCAACAACACATTAAAAGGATCATACACCATGATCAAGTGGGATTTCTCCCAGGGATGCAAGGATTCTTCAATATACACAATTCAATCAATGTGATACACCATATTAACAAATTGAAGGAGAAAAACCATATGATCATCTCAGTAGATGCAGAAAAATCTTCTAACAAAATTCAACACCCATTTATGATAAAAACTCTCCAGAAAGTGGGCATAGGGGGAACCTACCTCAACATACTAAAGGCCATATACAACAAACCCACAGCAAACATCATTCTCAATGGTGAAAAACTGAAAGCATTTCCTCTAAGATCAGGAACAAGACAAGGACGTCCACTCTCACCACTATTATTGAACATACTTTTGGAAGTCCTAGCCATGGCAATCAGAGAAGAAAAAGAAATAAAAGGGATACAAATTGGAAAAGAAGAAGTAAACTGTCACTGTTTGCAGATGACATGATACTATACACAGAGAATCCAAAAGATACCACCAGAAAACTACTAGAGCTAATCAATGAATTCGGTAAAGTTGCAGGGTACAAAATTAATGCACAGAAATCTCTTGTATTCCTATATACTAATGATGAAAAATCTGAAAGAGAAATTAAGGAAACACTCCCATTTACCATTGCAACAAAAAGAATAAAATACCTAGGAATAAGCCTACCTAGGGAGACAAAAGACCTGTATGCAGGAAACTATAAGACACTGATGAAGGAAATGAAAGGTGATACCAACAGATGGAGGGATATACCATGTTCTTGGATTGGAAGAATCAACACTGTGAAAATGACTATACTACCCAAAGCAATCTACAGATTCAATGCAATCCCTATCAAAGTACCCATGGCATTTTTCACAGAACTAGAACAAAAAATTTCACAATTTGTATGAAGACACAAAAGACCCCAAGTAGCCAAAGGAGTCTTGAGGGAAGAAAACCGAGCTGGAGGAATCAGACTCCCTGACTTCAGACTATACTACAAAACTACAGTAATCAAGAAAATATGGTACTGGCACAAAAACAGAAATATAGATGAATGGAACAGGATAGAAATCCAGAGAGAAACCCACATGCCTATGGTCAACTAATCTATGACAAAGGAGGCAAGGATATACAATGGAGAAAAGACAGCCTCTTCAATAAGTGGTGCTGGGAAAACTGGACAGCTACATGTAAAAGAATGAAATTAGAACACTCCCCAACACCATAAACAAAAATAAAGTCAAAATGGGTTAAAGACCTAAATGTAAGGCCAGACACTATAAAATTCTTAGAGGAAAACATAGGCAGAACACTCTATGACATAAATCATAGCAAGATCCTTTTGGACCCACCTCCTAGAGTAACGCAAATAAAAACAAAAATAAACAAATGGCACCTAATGAAACTTAAAAGCTTTTGCACAGCAAAGGAAACCATAAAAAAGATGAAAAGGCAACCCTCAGAATGGGAGAAAATATTTGCAAATGAAGCAACAGACAAAGGATTAATCTCCAAAATTTGCAAGCAGCTCATGCAGTTCAACATCAAAAAAACAAACAACCCAAACCAAAAATGGGCAGAAGACCTAAGCAGACATTTCTTCAAAGAAGATATACAGATTGCCAACAAACACATGGAACGATTCTCAACATCACTAATCATTAGAGTGCAAATCAAAATTACAATGAGGTATCACCTCACACCAGTTAGAATGGGCATCATCAGAAAACCTACAAACAACTAATGCTGGAGAGGGTGTGGTGAAAAGGGAACCCTCTTGCACTGTTGGTGGGAATGTAAATTGATACAGCCAGTATGGAGAACAGTATGGAGGTTTCTTAAGAAACTAAAAGTAGAATTACCATATGACCCAGCAATCCCACTACTGGGCATATACCCTGAAAAACCATAATTCAAAAAGACACATGCACCCCAATGTTCACTGCAGCACTATTTACAATAGCCAGGTCATGAAAGCACCCTAAGTTTCCACTGACAGACAAATGGATAAAGAAGACGTGACACATATATACAATGGAATATTACTCAGCCATAAAAAGGAGCAAAGTTGAGTCATTTGTAGAAACGTGGATGGATCTAGAGACTGTCATACAGAGTGAAGTAAATCAGAAAGAGAAAAACAGATATCGTGTATTAACACATATATGTGGAACCTAGAAAAATGGTACAGATGAACCAGTTTGCGGGGCAGAAATTGAGACATAGATGTAGAGAACAAACATATGGACACCAAGGGGGGAAAGCGGCGGGGGGGGTGGGGGGGTGATGGTTTGGGAGATGGGGATTAACATGTATACACTGATGTGTATAAAATGGATGATTAATAGGAACCTGCTGTATAAAAACATAAATATAATAAAATTCAAAAATTCAAAAAAATATATTACTGCTCACTGACAATGCACCTGGTCGCCCAAGGGCTCTGATGAAGTTGTACAGTGAGATTAATGTTGTTTCATGTCTGTTAACACAACATCCATTCTGCAGTCCAAGGATCAAGGAATAATTTGACTTTCAACTTTATTACTTAAGAAATACAGTTAATAAGTCTATAGCTGCCATAGATAGTGAATCTTTTGATGGATCTGGGCAAAGTAAGTTAAAAACCTTCTGGAAAGGTTTCACCATTCTAGCTGCCATTAAGAACATTTATGATTCATGGGAAGAGGTCAAAATATCCACATTCACAGGAGTTTGCAAGAAGTTGATTCCAACCTTCATGGATGACTTTGAAGTGTACAAGACTTTGGTGGAGGAAATAAGTACAGATGTGGTGGAAATAGCAAGAGAAATAGAATTAGACGTGGAGCCTGAAGATGTGGCTGAATTGCTGCAATCTGATGATAAAACTCTGATGGATGAGGAATTGTTTCTTATGTACAAACAAAGTGGGTTTTTCAGATGGAACCTACTCCTGATGCTGTGGAGGTTGTTGAAATGACAGCAAAGGATTTAGCATATCCAGCAGAAGCAGGGTTTGAAAGGATTGACTCCAATTTGGAAAGAAGTTCTACTGTGGGTAAAATGCTATCAGCAGCATTGCATGCCACAGGGAAATCGCTTGTGAAAGTAGGTGTCAATCAATGCTGCAAACTTCATTGTGTCTTATGTTAAGAAATTATCATGGCCACCTCAGCCTTCAGCCACCACCAGCCTGATCAGTCAGCACCCATCAACATGGAGGCAAGACACTCCACCAGCAAAAAGATTACAACTCTTGGAAGGCTCAGATGATTTTTAGCACTTTTTAGCAACAAAGTATTTTTTTAATTAAGGTATGCGGTTGTATTTTTAGACATAATGCTATTGCACACTTAATAGACTACAGTATAGTGTAAGGATAACTTTTATATGCACTGAGAAACCACAAAATTCTTGTGACTCGCTTCATCGTGATACTGGCTTTATTGCTGTGGTCTGGAACTAAATCAGCAATATCTCAAGGTCTGACTGTACAATATATAAATGTATCAGGTCAACACATTTTACACTTTAAATTTACACAATGTTATATTCAAAAATATTTCAATTAATCAAAAAAGGAAAAATAGCAGCTAACACTGTTATGTCAGACACTGGTCTAAAAGTTTCCATTTATTAGCTTATTTTAATCCAGTTGTCACAGGACAACAATTCTTTGAAGTAGATACTGTTATGTCTCCGTCTTACAGAAGGCAAAATCGAGGCACAGAGATGTTGAGTAATTTTCCCAGGTTCACAGAGCTAGAAAGTAGTAGAACTGAGGTTTGAACCCAGAGAGTCATGCCCTAGAACTTGTGCTCTTACCCACAACAATCTTGATTGCCTCAAATTCTTAGAGCTCCAAGAAGCTTCCTCTCACCTCAAGGCTGTCACATCTGTTTCTCCTATGTGCTTTAGTGATTCTCCAGTAAGGGCTTAGGAATGCACATTGACTCCTTCAGATTGGGAGGGTGCCATTTCCCACACTGCAGCATTATTTTTCTGGTAATTATTTGGTACTTATCTATGTAGATTGTGGAAGTCAGTGTATTACTAAGAAAAATGTCAGGTTCATAACAAATTCCAGGGCAGAAAAAAATATTTAATCAGATGTGCTGATCAAGGCTCTTTTCCTCCTCTCAGAAATGTCCAAGCTGCTTTTAAGCTGATACTGTCCCCCTCCCCTGACTAAAGCATTTGACAAACCCTCTGGGTTACATAACTTGGTGTGAACTCGCTTCCTCTGGTCGTAGGAGACTATGGTTCTCAGAGTGTTGACATGAACATTTCCTGTCCTTCCCAGCTAATGCAGAACAGCCTTTCCAGGAAACATGTGCTTTGTGGAGTCTGCCATTAAGAGCGCACTAAGTCAGCCTGAGAATGGGGTGTAGTTAAGTATGATTAAAAGTAGAAGATTACAAATATTACAAAAATATTATAACAGGAAATGGAAAAGAACGAGAATTATGAGCAAGGCAGCTCTTGCTGGACTTTGACCTCCAAAAGGAGGTACCTAGTTACATGAGAAGCTAAAGGGATGTGGTGACCATAAATCACTATTAAAATTCACATTAACAAAATTACATTTAAAAAAATTAGATGAGAAGAGGGAATGCTAATTGGATTCTGGTATAGTCAAACTAATTAGTATTCTTTTCACAGGCAAAGGATGGGATTTGTACAGAGATGCTGCTGACATATTAATGGCCATTGGTGAACAGCACCAAATGGTTTGGTGTAACTACTAGAGATGAATCAGCTTCTTAATTTGCCACATAGATATGAACCAAGAAAGATTATCTTCTAAGACACCTGTAGCCAGAATCTGGCCTTAACTTAGTGCCAGGTTGTAAGAAAAAGATTTGAACATTTGTGAGCCTCAAAATCATGGGTGGATAGCCTATGACAAAAATCCAATGACAGGGGCTTCCCTGGTGGCGCAGTGGTTGAGAATCTGCCTGCTAATTCAGGGGACACGGGTTCGAGCCCTGGTCTGGGAGGATCCCATATGCCACGGAGCAACTAGGCCCGTGAGCCACAACTACTGAGCCTGCGCGTCTGGAGCCTGTGCTCTGCAACAAGAGAGGCCGCGATAGTGAGAGGCCTATGCACCGCGATGAAGAGCGGCCCCCGCTTGCCACAACTAGAGAAAGCCCTCACACAGAAACAAAGACCCAACACAGCAAAAATAAATAAATAAATTTTAAAAAAATCCAATGACAGCATGAGAGATGAGTTTTAGTGAAATAATATGTGGGTAGGGTTGTAAAAGGCAGCTACTAAACGTGGAGAAAAAATTAACCCTTCCTTTCCTTCTCCCCTAACCTGTCTCCATACACACCAGGGTTTCTCCTTTATCCCTATCCACTATAAAGAAAGAATAAACATCAGCATGCTGCTTCAGCAAGGTTGCTGATGTCCACTCAAAATGTTTTGCCTGGGGCTTCCCTGGTGGCGCAGTGGTTGAGAGTCCTCCTGCCGATGCAGGGGACATGGGTTCGTGCCCCGGTCCGAGAAGATCCCACATGCTGCGGAGCAGCTGGGCCCATGACCATGGCCGCTGAGCCTGCGCGTCCAGAGCCTGTGCTCCGCAACGGGAGAGGCCACAACAGTGAGAGACCCGCGTGCCGAAAAAAAAAAAAAATTTTTTTTTGCCTGGAGACCAGAATTCTGCTTCCAACCAAGATGGAGTAACAAGGACCAGAATGACTCCCTCTCTCTCTCTCAATCTCTCTCTCTCTCTCTCTCTCTCTCTCTCTCTCTCTCTCTCTCTCAACAACTCAAACCTTTAAAAGTATGTGAAACAATAGTGTTCAAGATATTGAATATCAGGCAACAAAGGATAGTGATCTATGTAAGACAGGAATAAAACCAAGTGAGACCTGTCATTGTCCCAACTCACTGCTTTGAGATAATTTACAGGACATAGTGCAGGGAAGGGAAACCCAGAGGACACCCTGGGTTGAGGAGATACATCTAAGATACAGAGGAGAGCAAAGCAGCCGGAGTTCTCAGGGCAGAACACTAGAGAGGAGAGAGAGATCCACAGAGAGGAAACTCCAGAAAGATGCTCCTTTGAGTGTATTTAGCTGATAAGTTCAGGTATGTGATAAACTACTGGAAGCCACAGGAAGAACCATCCAAAAGGGCAAGAGGTGACAATGTTCAGCTCCCATATGAGGCCAGAAATAATGCCTATTCTTACATTATAGACTGAACATCATCCTGATTCATGTGGAATGGGGTGGGGTACACAGATGGGTCTTGCCTCAGTAGTGAGGAGTAATTAGCTTTAATCATTGAACACTGAACACTGTTCCACTCCCACTTAACAAATCTTAAAAAGCATATCCACAAGGCTCAAACTCTTTCCAAGTAACTCTGTTGGAGTTTAACTCTGTCCCAAAACAAGCTAAAAATGTTTATAGGAATACAAAAATATCCAACATCCAACAGGGTAAAATTCACAATGTGTAGCATCTAATAAAAAAGTACCAAGAAGCAGGAAAGTATGAGGAGAAAAAGCAACCAGTTGGAACTGACCCAGAATTGACAATTACCATGAGTCTATTTCATATGTTTGAAGAGTTAAGTAGAGATGTAGAAGGTATAGTAAGGACCCAGATTGAACTTTTAAAGATGAAAAGTACAATGAATGAGATGAAAAATGCACTGGATTGGTTTGATAGCTAGCTGGACATTTTAGTGGAAAAGATTAACAAATGTGAAGACAGAGCAAGAGAAATGATCCAAAATGAAGTACAGAGAGAAAACAGAATTAAAAGACAAAGAAACAAAACAGAGCATCACTGAGCTGTGACAACTTCAAGTGGCCCAATAAATGTGTAATTGTAGTTCCCGAAGGAGAAGTGGGAGTAGTAGGCACCTTCTAGGATGGCTCCCCCAGTGACCCTTGCCTCCTGGCATTCATGACCTTCTTTAATCCCCACCCACTGAGTGTGGGATTCACTTATTACCTCACTTCTAATAAAGGAAATATGGCAGAAGTGATGGGCTATAAATTCCAAAATTAGATTACAAAAAGATTCTGGATTCTATCTTGGGAGCTCTCTCTCTCTCTCTCTCTCCCCCCCCCCTCTCTCTTACACTCTGGGATGTCTTTTCTCTGGAGAAGCCAGATACCACATCATGAGGGATTCTTGTAGAGAGGTCTACCTGGCAAGGAATGTAGACTGCCAACAAGCATGTGAGTGAGCTTGGAATCAGGTCTTCTGACATCTGCCAGTAGCTCCTTTGTTGTAACTGCATGAGAGCTTCAGAGCTAGAGGTACCCAGCTAAGCTGTACCTAGATTCCTGACCCGCAGGAAGTGTGAGATAATAAGTGTGCATTGTTTTCAGCTGCTAAATTTTGGAGTTATTTGGCACACAGCATTAAATAACTCATATAGAAAAAAATATTGGTAGAAATGATGACCAAAAAGTTTCCAGATTTGGTGAAAACTTGAAACCCACAGATCCAAGAAACTCAATTAACTCCAAGCACAAAAACAATGAGGAAAATCACGATAAGACACATCATAATCAAATTAAACCAGAGACGATGAGAACATCTTAAAAGCAGTCAGTAAAAAAGACACATTAACAAAGATAAGGATGGCAGCAAATTTCTTGTTAGAAAAAAATGTAAGCAAGCTGTCAGTGGAGCAATACCTTAAAGTCCTGAAGCTGTCAATAGCAAAGTTGTCTTTCTAAAACAAAGGTGCAATAAAGACTTTCAGACGTAGAAAAATTGACAGAATACATCACCAGCAGACCAGAACTTCATCACAGGGAGTGTTAACAGAAGTCCTTCAGGCAGAATGGAAAATGATACCAGATGGAAATACAAATTTATGCAAACAAACCAAGAAAACTGGGACTCTCGTACACTGCTCCTAGGAATGCAAAACAGAACAACCACTTTGGAAAATAGTTTGGCAGTTTCTTCGTCTTCTTCTGTTTTGTTTTGTTTTTCTTTTATGTGATTGTTTTTCACTTTTTTGAGATATAATTGACATATAACATTGTTTATGTTTAAGGTGTTGATTTGATACACTTAACAAGTTAATTTGATACACTTGTATATTGCAAAATGATTACCACCATAGTGTTAGCTAATGCGTAATAGTTAATTCATTTTTTGTGGTGAGAACGTTAAAGATCTACTCTTTTCACAACTTTTCGAGTAGATAATAATTATTAACCAGAATCACTATGCTGTTCATTAGATTCCCAGAACTCATTCATCTTATAACTGAAAGTTTGTGCCTTTGACAAACAGCTCCCTTGGTAATGAACCAAACTAACATTACATCTGAATAGCAATACAAGCTTACTTCGAGTTGTAAATGCTTCTTTTGTCATCTTGAAACTGTGATGAAACCAGGAAGGGCGAGATCATCCCATGTTCATCACGTATGTTACACGTGTGGGGTCTTTGAGGTGCTACCATCACAGTTTTGGTACTGCTAGTGTTAGAAGACTCTCTCCATTCCTGGGAAGACCGCCTTTCTTGACTCTTTGTGTGTGGAAGTTATTAGGAGAAACAGTCATTAAATTCGATTTTCAGACAAATTCCTGTGCCAGGTACCACATCTGGTTCTTTTAAGAGTTTAATTAGCATTCCCTATGAAGTACAATTAAAAGAAAACAGACAAGAATTTTAATGGGATTCAAAACCATACTGGGTCCACCGGTCTTGAAATGACACTGGACATGGTACCACTCCTAGAGGCAATTAGGGGCCAAGAGAAATGACAGGGGCTGTGCAGCTGCCAGGGAGGCAGCACTCCACAGGCTTCCCCAATGCCATGGGAGGAACGATGCAGCCAGAAGGCAAGTCACCTGGTTCAGGTGGAGGTAGGTACCTGCCTTAGCAGGGAATTATTGCTCTACGGCTGGGGATGGCCCTCATGTTACTCTGCTAATAGTTTCTTCCTATAAGTAACTCAGTATACATCACTATTCCTAAAGTCCTTGTTCCAGGCTCTGTGCTAAGAATGTCACTCGTATAAATTCTTCACACCAACCTTGATAGGTAATATATCAGCCAGGGTTGCATTTGGTTGCATGTGGCTTGTCTTAATAGGCGGCAGTGTCCTCCTCCTCTCCGTCCTTCCCTTCCTCTCCTCTCTCCCTTCTCCATCTCCTCCCCCTCCTCCCACCCTGTCCCCCTCC
>NW_006795398.1:425148-428660 GCF_000442215.2 Lipotes vexillifer
CACCCTATCCCCCTCCCCCTTCTTCTTCTCTCCATATAACAAGGAACGCAGGAATAGGCAATCCAGGATATGTGCAACTGCTCAAGGAGCAAAGCTTATTAAGCCTCCTCGTTCCTTCGCTCTTCGGGTGTGACTTCATTTCTCAGTGGCTGCTGCATCTCTGAGTGCCATAGCACGTTCCAGGCAGGAAGAGGGGGGATGTGAAGAGCCAAAGCATTTGCCAATTGAATCTGTCTCCATCGAGAGAGCCCCACTCAATGACATCTGCATGTGTTCATTTACCAGAACTGAGTCACATGGCCACCCTAACTTTATCAAAGTCTGGGAAACAAAGTTCTAACAAAATATCACAAAACTGAAGAAAATCATGCTTCTGAAAATGAAGAAAGGGAGCATAGATTATAAGTAGGAAATAGCAGCACCTTCAGAGGATGATATTAATATCCCTGTTTTACAGATGATGAAACTGATGCTGCGAGGTTAGCAAAGTCAGAAACTAGCGGAGATGTGATTTGAACCAGCTGCCTAACTCTGGCCTCTGTGCACTTTATCGCTACAGCAGAAACCACCTGCTCTGAGCGCTGGGCCCCTGCAGGTCACTGGTAGTGACATTCCATAAAAACAGATACGAGGATATTCTGGCCTCCTTCTTTTGCAAGATCAATAAAGATTGTTCTTCCAGTGACTTCCTTCCTGTAGGTAAGTCAGCAAATTTTATACCACATATATGCTAATAAATTGATTCAAGCTTTACTGGAATAAGTATTGGGCTTTGTTTCATGTTGTGCTATTTGCTTAAGAAATGCAGGGTTTCCCCTACCTCTGGAATTAGGAACAAGATCTCAACTGTGTCTTATTCGTGGAGTAGAGGCCAAAACATATCTCAGTTAGTGACCAGGCTGTGAGAATAACCTAAATGCCTTGTTTAAGACCAGACCTGTGAGTTCACCAAACATGTTATGCCTGCTGTTTTCATACCAATGGGGGACTGTTTCCTCACATGGAGAGACTGAATTCGTAGGCCTCCCTGTTACTTTTATATAAGGTGATGGGTGAAAGAAAAGATGCCAGTTTCCATTTCCTCCCTCCTCAGAAAAGGTACCAGACCCACGATCCCATAGACTCTCCTCTCAGTGGGATCCCTGAGTTTCACGGGTATAGAACAAAGTAAGTGCCAAACCCGTTTCACCAGTTTTAAGGGCCACAGAGTTGGCACAGGCAAATTCCAGGCTCAACTCCAGCTCTTTGTACCGATACCAGGTCGTGTCTCCTTGGTGATAATCATGTCGGATCCCCATGTACTTTACAAGCCGCACATCTGTCATCTCTGGGATTCAGGAGTATGCAGGTCCTACTATTACCCGCCTTGCTAAAGCATCATGAAGGCTAAGAACACCTATGTTTGAAGTTCACATATAAGCACGTGTGTGTATGTTTATACTCAAGTAAACAATTTTCTTTGTATAAAAGGAATCTTAATGATGCTCTATAGGTGTGTGTAAATAGACAAGCATGAGTGACAATAGGAAAGTGTTCAAGCTACTAAAGACTGTTGGCAAAATACTAAAAATTCCAATTCCTTATTAGATTTTTTTTCCCCTCAGTTTGTAACGTGGGTGTCCACAGTGCTCACATTAATTGGATAAGTAGCAACTCCCCTTTAACTTGGTGTCCACTAAGGGACAACATTAAATTAGCATTTGATTAAGTTTGGTCCTGAATTTCAGGATTTTCTTTCATCTGTTGAAGAGGCCATGTGGAAGGACTGAACTGTTTGAGCTGAGGAGATATTTCTTGTCTCTGGTTTGGTTTGTTTGGATATTTTTGGCAGCGAACACTTGTGTTTGTTTGCATGTTTATAAAGTGGCCTTTATTTCACCCTGTGTGAACTTGACATTTCACTTTTAATATAAATAAATTGCAAATAAAGCAGTAGCCATTTAACCCTGTGCCAACCAGAGTAGCTAAATACAAAAGCCGAAAGTCTAGAAGCTTCCAAACACGTCTGCTTTTGTTGGAATGACAACCTCCCTGCAGTAGCACAAAGCTAAATGGTTCGAGGAAATGGTAAAGGACAACTGTGTTTTCAATTTCCTATTCGCTGCCTCAGTTGTGGTTCGCAAGAATAGTAATCAAGCCGTTTTGACATCTTGGCTTTGTTAAATGAGCTTAATAATAGAAGCCCATATGTTCCTGGTTCTGAAGTCATTGGGCAATGACTTCTGGTCTCTTTTCTCCCTCCCCTTAAACTCACACAAACATACTACCTGTGTGTGTTCGTGCAAAAAAACTAACGTGTTGAGACGTTTTCTCACCTGTGGAATGTTGGTAGTATTTCTCTTACAGTGTGGTTATGAAGATAAAATGAATTATGAATGTCTTGCCCTGTGTCTGCAATATAGTACATTCCCAATAGATGTGATATCCCTAAGTTTTCTCCTGTCCCCAGGTCTGACTTCATGGGCATGTGACCTGTAGAGCCATATAGGGCCCCTGCTTAGAACCACCCCTGCACTTGGCTTTATGCTCTGCTCTCATTATCTTGAAATTCCTAATACCTTTTGAACAAGAAGCCCATCCACATTTCCATTTTGCACTGGGCCCTGCAAATTATGTAGTCCTCTTCTTCAAACTTTTTGGGTTTGCATAATTAGAAGTTCTCTTTGTTGGCGGGATGGGTACGTTCTGTCAGTTGCACACAAGGTGTTCTGGTGGCCACCTTGCTGCCCGGGGCTGAACTCCATTTTCCCAACCTTGACCTAGGCTTTTCCCTTCTTTTGCACAATGTGGTCACCACTTCTGGCTGAGGTGCATGTGAATAGGTCAGAAAGTAGCTTTCAACAATAAAGCTTTTCTTAAAGACTCTGCCACAACTTCTAGCTGACGCAGCACTCAGTCGCATCAAAAGGCCCCATCAGGAGTCAAATTGTCAGCTCACTGGGGGCTTTGATTTCATGCTCTGTTCCTTAACTTTCTCCATCAGAGGTAGAGCTAGATTCTGTGAGGCTTGAGCTTACATAATTTGGGGATCCTCTCAAAAAAAAGTACCAAATTTCCAAATACAAAATTATATCCAGGGTCTTGTAAGGGGTCCGTTGGTACTAGTGCAGGAGCTGGAAGCACATCTGTGCTTCCTTAGCTTCCCAGGAGTCTGCCCCACTTCCTCTCTTATGGATCAAGGAGCTTTCTGTTTTCTACTCTTTCTGCTTATGGAAACAGACAACAGGCAATGCTGTACCCTGATCAATACATTCCCACCGCGTTGCTTCTTATAGGTGGTGACATGAAACCGTTCAGGGACCTCGAGCAGAGCACGTGAATGTTGGCATCACTCGGGACAGGGCTCCCTCTCAATCCAGTCCTGTAACTGACTTTACCTCTTTCTATTCTTTGACGCCAGGCCATTGCCAGAGGCTTGTTCATTTTTGTCCCCAGCTCTGAGCCCTTCCCCGAGCTTCAGGCATGTGTGTGCAGTGACCTCCTTGACACCTTCACGGGAACCTTCTCTTTCC
>NW_006795398.1:428670-441120 GCF_000442215.2 Lipotes vexillifer
TGCTCTCCCCCAATCCATCACAGTTCTACTGCTTCTTTCTTCAAAATAAACCTCAACTCCAGGGTTTTTTTTTTTTTTTTCCTTGTATTCCCACTGCCACCAGCCCAGTCCGGGTCACTCAACCTCCCCTATGGCCTTCCCAGAACCACAAATGTCCCACTTGAATACAGTCTCCATTTAGCACCCAGAGTTATTTGCTAAAACCTAAATGGATCCTCACCATCCCTGATTGAACAGCCTCTAACGGCTTTTCCTTGGGCTGTATATTACATTCTATTCCATGGTGCACAGAGCCCTGTGTGCTCTGCCTTCAACCTCATCTCCACCAGCCTCCTCTCTAACCATGCACCTGATTGAGGCCCCTGACACACCACACTCCCTCCTGTCTCTGAAGCTTAGCCCGTGCTGCGACCCCTGGCCTGGGGGCACCTCACCTCTGCTCTTGGCATGATGGGCTCTTCTGTTTGTGGGGTCTCAGCTGAGATGTCTGAGAAAACTTTCTAGGGACCACTTCAAGAGTGTAGGTCCAGGGCTTCCCTGATGGCGCAGTGGTTAAGAATCCGCCTGCCAAGGCAGGGGACACGGGTTCGAGCCCTGGTCTGGGAAGATCCCACATGCCATGGAGCAATGAAGCCCGTGAGCCACAACTACTGAGCCCGTGTGCCAAAACTACTGAAGCCCATGCGCCTAGAGCCCGTGCTCCGCAACAAGAGAAGCCACTGCAATGAGAAGCCCACGCACCGCAACGAAGAGGAGCCCCCGCTCACCGCAACTAGAGAAAGCCCGCGCACAGCAATGAAAACCCAGCGCAGCCAAAAATAAATAAATAAATTTTTTTTAAAAAAGTGTAGGTCCGGGCTTCCCTGGTGGCGCTAGTGGTTGAGAGTCCGCCTGCCAATGCAGGGTACTTGGGTTCGTGCCCCGCTCTGGGAAGATCCCACATGCCGTGGAGTGGCTGGGCCCGTGAGCCATGGCCGCTGGGCCTGCACGTCCGGAGTCTGTGCTCCACAACGGGAGAGGCCACAACAGTGAGAGGCCAGCATACCGCAAAAAAAAAAAAAAAATGTAGGTCCACCTCTTCCATTGTCACTGCAACCTGTTCGTTTCCTTTATAGAACTTACTATTTTTAGAAATTACATACTGTTCTTGTTTGTTCATTCACTTGTTTATTGTCTATTCTTCCATTAAGCTGCAATCTCCTTAAGGCTAAGGATCGTGTCTGTTTCTTTCCCCAATGTATGCTGCATGCCTGGGATACTGACCAGAGGAAATAGGCACTAAATACATATTTGTTAAATGAATGAATGAATGAGCTACCTCTGAACACTGAACAGACCTTCTTGTACATTTATCACAGTGTACCTCAATTTAATTATTTCCATGCATTTTTCCTTGCTTGACTATGAGCTACATAGGCAAGTTATAAATAATAGGTACTCTCTGTATTGCCAGCATTCAACACAATGCTTGGGATGTGCGTATCCTACTAAGTACACAATTCATGGATATTTAATTAAATTAGCTGCCAAATTATTGATTATTATTCTCAACTTAGAAACCTTCACTGGAACATTCACGGGAGAGGTGATCACCTCAGCCAGAGCAGATGACAGGGAGAGAATTTCTAGAATTACCCAGAAATAGGAGAAACAGATGTTATTTCCACAGCAGTAAGTTAGGTACTTGAAAGATACTTGAGACAGTAGATTACACCAGGCCACAAACTGCAGTGTTAATGGAGTGTGTTACTGAAGTTTATGTAAAGGAAAAGTTTCCACCGCTCCCTAAACCTAGCAGCACTGTTACCCGTGATATTCATTAGGTTAGGATCTAATTCATGCAACAGGTTTCCAATCAATGTTCACTGATTTAATGAAATACCAATTGGCATTTCTAAATGTTTTTATCTGATGTAACTGTATCTCTCCCACCAAGTTACGATCTTATTTATAGTAAAACCTGGGAGATATAATAGCTATTTCTTTGAATTCTCCATAGCAATGCCCCGTATTTTTCATAGCAAGAGGGCTCAGTGAAGATTTGTTGATTGATACTTACCATGTTTCCACACTATATGCCAAGGCAGAAAACCAGGCACCTCACTGTTATTTAAAGTTGCCTTCTTGCTAATTCCTTAACTTGAAAAGGGTTTTACCTATCACCTGGTGGCACCGTCACTATACTGACTCAGAAACAATCTAGAGAAAGTGACTTGCTAAAGTGATACCATGGTGTGAACTAGGCTTCAGGCTTCTCATCTTGGGGTCCAATGTTTATTCTAGTGTGTGGCTGCAGAAGAATAAGGAATAAATTGAAATTAGACATGATTTACTTAAGTTACAGATTATTTAATGAGATTTTTAAGCATTGAAAAGTATTTTTATTTTATCAGTTTCATCAGTGAGAGCACAGTAATGATTCCAAAGTTAATGCTAGATGAGTTTGCCTTGTAAAGACTCCACTGTTTTGAAACAGGGAGGAAATGTCCAGAATTAGACTGGCTATGTTTCATAGAGACAATGTTTGTGACATGATACTACCCCATTATTTTTCAAAAGCCATAATTCATCTTAAAGCTTTAATTTAGGATTATTTTATCTTTCTGCAAGAGGAAAAAGGCATTTTTTCCCCCAAGACAAATAAATAGCTAGCAGGAAGTGCTTAATTATGAAGATAGCTTTTAACCTTTGATTTACTGTCTTTTCCTGATTTTGATAAATATTAAAAATTAGAGTAAGCCCCAGTGTGAGATATAGAAGGACTTTGAATAAAGACCCTCAGACAATCTGCATTTGCCCAGATGACCAAGGCTGACCACACTGTTGAAAGATTTCGCTCCTGCTGGAAGGCTGGATGCTCTATAATGCTAAAAGGCCCCAGAAGAATAATTTCCCACAGCTCTCTGGGGCGGTTTGCTCTCCCCGCCGTGATCAGGCTGCCAGCCCAGGGGGTTATTAGCCCTGGCTGTACATTGGTATTATCTGGCGGGTTTTAAAAAATATATCACCCAGACTCCATCCCTGACCAATTCAGTTTGAGTTCTGAGTGTCCGCATTCTAAATATTTAAAATATTTGAAATGACATGAATGTGTGATGTAGTCTGGTTTGAAATCCATTGGTCTGAATGGGTTCTTCCGCCCAGATGGAGCCCCTCTTTCCCAATTCCTGCCCAAGAAGAGAAGAACCCACGTGAGGAATGAAGAGGCTGGTCCTACAAGATCCTGCTTGTTTTCCTCAGTCTTGAGCTGAGGAGTGGGGGAAAGGACAGTGGGTTCCACTGTGTGTGCCAGGAGGAGAGATTTTGTTTTGTCTTGTTTCGTTTTGTTTTGTTTTTCTGCCAAAGGTACCGAAAGAGAATGGAGGCCTCCACTACTTCCCAGAACAGGGTTTTTCAACCTCGGCGCTGTTGATATTTGAGGCTGGGTGCTTCATCGTTGCAAGGAACTGTCCTGTGCGTTGTAAGGAAGTTTAGCATCCCTTTACCCACTAAATGCCAATAGCACTCCCCTCCCCAAGTTGTGACAACCAAAAACTGTCTCCAGATGTTGTCAAATGACCCCCAGAGGGGTGGCAGGTAGGGTGTGCAAAATCACTCTTGGTTGACATATTTTAGAGATACAGCAGCAGAAGCTCTGATGGAGAATTTGGTGGTGACTGGTAGGGCATGGGTTTTGTAAGTATTGGCAAAGGAAGGCAAGTATGGCTGTGTCAGTGTAAAGACATTGCTGGAGATGGGGATTTTGGCCAAGGCAGCAAGAAGAATCCTGAAGGTGGTCATAGTGGTGTGACAGTGGGATAGAGGATGGTGGGAGAGACCTCAGCTGGTCATACTAAAGATCTGGATTAAGGGAGCGATGCCACGCAGCCAGGAGGTGGTAGCAGTAACAGACTTCAGGAAGAGGGAAGATGTCGGTTCAACCTTGGGGCTAATGGAGTGAAACATGGGAGGCTTGTAGAAGGGTGGGGAGGGGACTCGCATGCCACTTTTAAAGGACGAAACAGTTGTATTGGGGTTGGACTACTGAGGACAGCCAATGAGAAGGAGCGATCTTTGATAAGGTGGGGACCCCTGGATGGTAAGTTAATGGAATGAAAAGAAGAGCAACTTCGTTTTGAAATCTCCTGAAGATTTATTTAACACCATAATGAATATTTCATTGGTCATAGGTATTAAAGGAGGACCTTAAAGTTACACTGCATTTCCTTCCACTCATAAATTTAGTCATATTTACCTACCTCACTCTCCTTAGATAAAAGAGGAGAAAGAGGTCAGAGAAGGTAAGAGGGAGCAATTGCCAAAGCCTATGAGATTAGTCCTGACTCCACAGTTTGAATCATAGAATTCTACCATTTAGACTTGGAAGGGACCGTCACTTTATCTGTGCTTCTCTATGCCATTCTCATACAGAAAGATCCCTCATTATGCCTATACTGACAAAGGGGATTACGGCTTTTGGCCAAACAATGGATAATACTATATGTACACACATATATTTACATATGTACAGTAAACTCTTTGAAACAAACAAAAACAAGTCAGGAACACTTTTCAGAGTTGGTTCACATATTCACCAGGCTTCCCAGGTTTAGGGAGCAAATGACTTTATTCTTTTACAGAATCATGCATTTTAAAGCAGAAAGTGATGTCCGAGTGTTAGAGGTTATCTGGTCCATCGGATATCAATCTTGGGCTTCCCTGGTGGCACAGTGGTTGAGAGTCCGCCTGCCGATGCAGGGGACACGGGTTGGTGCCCCAGTCTGGGAAGATCCCACATGCCGCAGAGCGGCTGGGCCCGTGAGCCGTGGCCGCTGAGCCTGCGCGTCCGGAGCCTGTGCTCCGCAAATGGGAGAGGCCACAACAGTGAGAGGCCTGCGTAACGCAAAAAAAAAAAAAAAATCAATCTTAATAAAAACTATGCACTATGAGAATGTTGCATTAACCGATTCTAACCTTAACAATGCATTTGGCTAAATACAAGGACTGTTAAAGTGTGCCTATTCTTCAAAGTAAAAAAGAAAAAATTCCATTAGCTATTTCCCCTTCTGATGTACGTAACTACCATTTTACCATTGCTCCTTCAGTGGAGTAGGAAATGTACTGCAGATTCATCATCTTCAAGTGTCTCGATGGAAATAAACCAATTGCCACTTGGAAAAATGGTTGAAATGTGTTTAGAGAACCCTACACCAGGGTTTAGCTGCTCAGGTCCAGGTCCCATATCATGTTGCAAACAGGCCGCTTTTAGACCAGTTCAGCTTGTGCTTCCTTTTTTTTTTTTTTTTTTTTTTTTTAAGGTCATGGAAGCTGAAGGTTGAAAAGGCAAACAGAAAAAAAAAAAAGAAAAGAAAAGAACACACATTCATTTTCTTCAGCTTAGAGATAAGCAGGAAACCCAAAGAACGTGTTCTTAACAATAAAACCTCAGTAATAATACTGAATAGAAATTCACCCAAGTGCATCTGACAGAAGCCCAGGCAGGCATCCAGGAGATTCTAGTGGTGAGCTGCTGAGTCACTCACTGTACGTCTTTTTCCTCATCTGTGCATTGGGGATGAAGCCTGTATCATTATGAAACTATGATCTCATTTGTCTATTTAAAAAAAAGAGTTTATAAATGCATAGATTATGTCTGAAAGAAACACCCTTTCTAGAGACAGAGGTAGGGTTCATGCATAGTCCCATATTCTGATTGGCAAGTTGAAAGATAATGTTGATATCATCATGATCACCTCTAAGTCAATTCCAAGTCTGTGACTCTTGTTACCTATACTACTGCATATAACCCCATGCACCTGACTTTACCAGTCTTCCAACAATCCTGGTTCTACCACTGGCTTGCTGTGGGATTTGGGGAAAGTTACTTACCTTCTCTGGGCATTGCTTTCCTTGTATGTCAAATGGAGAGGAGGAGATTTAGTCTTCATAAGAATCCTAAGAGGTAGCTACTAGGATTATCATCCCCGTTTCACAGATGAGAAAACACACAGAGAGGTCAAGTAATTTCCCCAGAGTCACAGAGTAGCAAGTGGTGAAGCCAGGATTGCAGTCCATGCACTGAGCACAGCCCTTGCCCTAAACCCCTATGTGGTGCTGCCTCTGTGCAAAGCTGTAAATACAGCTTGATGTCTTTAAAACGATTGGCCTTCTTTGGGGGAATGTGCTGGATATCCAAGTCACAGATGCTCCTCTGCCACTTTCTCCCATCCATGGGTCTGGGAGTTAAAAAATTGGAACTAGTGAATTCACTTTCTTCTGGGTAAAAGCAGTGCAAAAAGTGTCTGTCCCATCCCCCAGGGCCCCAAGTATCCAAGCTCAGGTGCTGTGTTAGCACATTTGCATTTTTGCTACCTCAAATATTAAATTATGCTTGTGTTTACTACATTCAGTAAACACGCACTGAGTACCCACTATGTGCTTGGGACTTTCAGAGTCTGCAGGAGAACAGTGTAAATAACCAATGCCTGCCCTCAGGAAGCCTAGAGTATTGAGATTAAAGACCACTAGGTGATACACAAGAAAATATAAACAACCATAAGGTAATAGCCGGAAGGTGTGAAGTGAGTTGAGTTTGGGCATGGGGTTCAGCCTGGGGAAGGCCAGTTCCAAGTTGATTCTGACCACAGCATTGAAGAGAGAGGGGGCCATCCTGGAGGACTTGACTTGCTTTGCATAATGAAATGCTTCTGATATTCACATTCAATTCTGAAGGTCATTCTCTGGAAGTATTAGGATAACAGAGAGTTTCCCTCCTGGGGGTCAAATTGGTGACTATCCTGTTGTGAGAGATGGAGATTGCTTCCTCCAGATGTGCTCCTGAGCCCCTTGAGCCTGGTTCAGCCCCTTCTCTGTTCTCCCGTGTCACCCAAGGCACATGTCCACATTTGTCCCTTGCACATATGTTATAAGGATCTGTTTAAAGGTCTCCTCTTGCCCTGGAATTTGAAGGGACTGAGTTAAACCAGATCAAACAGGTTTCTGCTGAAAGCCTTCCCTGAGCTCTTGTGTATTGTCAATACACAGCTTTCCCCAAACATATTTGACCCTACATCCTCCTGTGAGTAATACCTTTCAATAACTCACGGGACTAGAATTCTGAAGAACACAGTTTTAGAAGCCCAGTGCTAGCTGCGGAGTAGAGAGAAATCGCAAGACAGGGTCCCACCCTCCAGGAGCTCAGATTTTAGTGGGGAAGATAAAAGCCTCAAGGAGAAATTACAATTCAGTCCACTAAGTGCTAGATTCCAGGTATGTACAGGAATGTGGTGGCGGAAGGGTGTAGAGAAATAAGAAGACGTCAGAGAAGGCTTCAAAGAGAAGCTGATACAAGAGCTGAGCGTTCAAGGATGAGTTGGCATCCACCAGGATAAAGGAAAAGGGCATGCCGGCTAATGGCACGCATGCACAAAGATATGGAATTAGGAAAGAGAAAGGCTCTTGGGGAGATTGCCACTAGATGTAGATGAAGCCTGAAGTACAACTTGGAAAATGGCTGTAAATAAACCTAGAAGGAAGAGGGCAAATGAGGAAGGAGATTGTGGGCCAGGCATTGTGTTTACATTTTATCTGGCAGTGTGCAGTGAGAAGTTATTGAGCCGTGGAGAAAGCTCATCAACTTCCCTCTTTGAAAAGGAAGTTACAGAGTGACCTGGAGGACAGATTGGGGGGGTTGTGAAAAGACACAAGTGACTAGTGAGGAAACTGTTGGACTATCCAGGTGAGAGATGATGGGGGATAACCAAGAAATTGGCAGTGGAGAAGGAAAAGTGTGAAAAATGAACAAATGACTAAGAGGCAGAGTTGACTTAGGAACGGAAGAAGGTAGATGAGTCAAAGATGACTCTGCACTTTCTGGTTTGAATAACCAGGTGGCCGATTGTATCATTATCAGGAGAGAGAGAACCGGTAGAGGAACCAAGTCAGCTTGCAGGAGAAGACAACAGCTTCCATTTGGGCATATGTTGATTTTTTAGGTTTTTATGGAATCAATAGGTAGAATTAATGGTCTGGAGTTTAGGCTGGAGATATATATTTGGGAGTTGTCAACCTAAAAATAATGTCTCAAGCCATGGGAGGGGGTGAGGTCACCCAGCAAAGTGAAATTGGAGATAAAAAGAGGAGAGCCAAGTGCAGAACTCTGGAGAACAGATGCCAAGTGAGCCTGAAGGAAGAAAGACGTCCCAGTGCAGTGGTGTGGCAGAGCCTCATGGAAATGTGATCTGGAAATCAGCACCTAAGTGTTGTTTCTGATCCTCTCAGGGGGGCGCTAACCCATGGAAGAGCTGTGCCATGGTCAGAACTCCAGGTTCTGAGAGAAAACTTGAGGTGACACCAGATCTGCCTGTACCTTTCACCTCTTCCTCCTCCCATCTTTACTCCAGTCCTTCAAGTTTGTGTCCTAGTTGACTGGTCCCTCCCTCTAAGGTCAACCTTCCTGCTGCATCCCCCCACTCTGCCTCTGTCCTTGTCTAGTCCACCAGACCAGTGTTGTCCTTCAGCATTAACCCAGGGCTGCTGGCCACTTTGTGAAAGGGAGCCTGCACTCTGCTCCTTCGCTCAAGTCCAGAGGACTAGGTCCAAAATGATCAGGAAAGACATCAGAGTTTGAGTCTTAGATTCAGAAGTCTTCTTCATAGAAGCTGTCCCTAAGACCATGAATGCCATTGTCAAGGTAGAGTTTGGAAAAGGAGAGAGACAAAAAGAAATTTAAGTTAGCCTTTGCTTTCAGGGGACTAAGAGAGGAACGAGGCCAGCAAGGGAGGCTATACAGTAATATTCAAGAAAATTGAAAAAGAACCAAGAGAACGCGGTGATATGGAAACCATGGGAGGTGAGAGTAAATGAAGGAGGGGTGGTCGCAGTACTGAATGCTGCAGAGTTTGCAGAAAATGATGAAAGAGGCTCTTTTGCTCTTTTCTTGTTTGCCCATTTCTATTCTCCTCTAACCTGAAAAGAACCTATTATAGGAATGAGATCACTAGGCAATTTAACCTAATTCCTGACTTACGGGCTCCTGAAGGCACACCGTGCCTTGCTTAACCTGTTGATTCTTCTCCTAGATAAAAAGAAGAATGAAGAACGAAGCAGCTAAAAAATGACTAGCTCCTTACCCCCAACAGCCCCCTTAGCAATCCTGCAGGCAGATCACACAGGCAAGATAATATCTGAAGAAAGAGTCAGCCAGTCTGCAAGCAATGGATAATGATGCAGTATCCAACCTCCTGCCTCAGTGACTCACTGGGATTCTTTCCCCTTTTTGCCCTTTAAAAACTGTCATGGCTGAGCAGAATCTTTGGAGTTGGTCTCGGGACACGTGTCCACCTTCTCCCCAGATTGCTGGCTTTTCTGATTAAAGCACCTTTCCTGTCTATTGACATTTGCCTCTTGAATTTTTGGCTTTTGAGTGGTGAGCAGCTGAACCTGAGTTTGGTAACTGTGACTCGAGAAGAGGTCAATGGATTTGGCAACACCGAAGTCATAGGCAACTTGCTAAAGAGACATGTCAGTCACAAGACGGTGGAGAACCCAAATTGTTGAAAGTAAGGGAAGTGGAGGCAAAAAGAAAGTTCTTTCCAGAAGTTTAATGAGGGAGGAAACAGTTTTAATTCATGCATTTATTTAATTCTTAAGCATCTACTTGGTCCAAGGCACTAAGATGACCAAAAAAAAAAATTTTTTTAAGTGTCCAAAGCTCCCCACAACACCAAGGAGTCTGTGATCTAATTGAGACAATAAGCTGCATCTAAAAAATTAACTGGAAATACAAGACATTGAGTTTGCCGTCTTCCCCACTCAGCCCTGTTGTCACTATAAACTTTCATCCCTCTGTGATTTCACCCACTCCCACAGTTTCAAGGACCACCTGTGACACAGCCCTCTCTCTACTAATGACAACACGGAGCCGCACCTTAGCTCGTGACCTGCCCTCCACTCTCCAGATGGGCACTTCTGCCTGCCCACCAAGTCCTTCCATCTTCACTGTTACTACTCTGCCCAAAGGACTATGTACTTGGGCTGGTGACCCTGTTAGTACTGGTGCCAGAACACTGACAATCAAATTTGGGGGCACTTTACCAAAAATGCTTATCTTAGCTCTAGGACTTTAAGGCAATGATTTTCAAACTGTGTTAAGTGGAACCTCAGCATGGTCCCTGGTGTATCCTCTAGACTTTATTGACTATTTCCTTTCATGTTAGGGAAGTTTTCAACTATAATCACTTCAAATATTTTCTCAGGCCCTTTCCCTTTCTCTTCTTCTTCTGGGACCCCTATAATTCAAATGTTTTCCAGAGGTGTCTGAGACTATCCTCAATTCTTTTCATTCTTTTTTCTTTATTCTGCTCCTCAACAGTTATTTCCACCATTCTATCTTCCAGCTCACTTATTCATTCTTCTGCCTCAGTTATTCTGCTGTTGATTCCTTCTGGTGTATTTTTCATTTCAGTCATTGTGTTGTTCATCACTGATTGTTTGTTCCTGAGTTCTTCTAGGTCCTTGTTAAACATTTCTTGTATCTTCTCGATCCATGCCTCCATTCTATATCTGAGATCTTGGATCACCTTTACTCTGAATTCTATTTCAGGTAGATCGCCTATTTCCTCTTCATTTTTTTGGTCTTGTGGGTTTTTACCTTGCTTTTTCATCTGCAACATATTTCTCTGTCATCTCATTTTGTCTAACCTACTGTGTTTATGGTCTTCTTTCCACAGGCTGCAGGGTTGTAGTTCCTCTTGCTTCTGTTGTCTGCTCCCTGGTGAGTGAGGTTGGTTCAGGGGCTTGTGTAGGCTTCCTGGAGGGAGGGCCTGGTGCCTGTGCTCTGGGGGGGTGGAGTTGAGTCCTTTCCCTCTGAAGGGCAGGGCTTTGTCAGGTGGTGTGTTTTGGGTGTGTCTGTGAGGTTAATACTTTAGGCAGCCTGTCCACTGATGGGTGGGGTTGTGTTCCTGTCTTGCTGGTTGTTTGGCATGAGGTGTCCAGCACTGGAGCCTGTAGGCAGTTGTGTGGGGCTGGGTCTTGGTGTTGATATAGATACCTCCCAGAGCATGCATGCCGATTAATATTCCCTGGGCCTGGGAATTCTCTGGCAGTCCAGCGTCCTGGACTCTATGTACCCACCTGGGAGACCCAGGCCCAACCCCTGGCCGGGTAACCAAGAGCCTGCAAGCCACACAGGGCAGCCCAAGCAAAAAAAAAAAAAAAAAAAAAAAAAAAAAAAAAAAAAAAAAGAAAAAAAAAAAAAAAAAAAAAAAAAAAAAGAGAAAAGAAAAGAAAAGGAAAAAAAAAATGAAAAGAGAAAAAGACAAACAAAACCCAAGACAAATAGCAAAAGCAACAGCAAACAGACAGCAGCAACAACACAAGACACACAGAAAAAAGAAAAAAAAAAACAGAGAAAAAACCCAAACCAAACAAACCAAAAAAACTAAGGGAACAGACAAACAAACAAAAGAATTTTAATATGAGAACAGTCAATAAGGACTAAACTAAAAAAAAACAAAGAATGAAAAATAAAGCAAAAACAGAAAGCAAACAAACAAAAAAGCAAAGAAAACATAAAATAGACATAAAAACAATGGAACAAGAGAAAAAACAAGAAAAAAACCACAAAGCAACAAAAAAGTAAAATAAAAATAGAAAAAACTTTAAATTATATAAATATTTTAAAATTTTTAAATAATAAAAATTTAAAATAACAGATAAAAAATAATAAAAGCAACAATACCAACAACTGAGCAAAAAGAAGCAAATAAAGAAAGAATAATAGTAATAAGACTATTTTCCTGGGGCCTCCTCCATCAGTGTCCTTGCTCCCACAGTGAGCCAGAGCCTATCCCTGCCTCCCCAGGAGGCCTTCCAATACCTCTAGGTAGGTCTCTGCACCTGCTGTGAGCACTGTAGGGACAGCTCAGACTCTGACCTGGCCCGACTCCAATGTGTACTTGCCCCCAAAGTCCACTGCTGCAAAGGCTAGACTGGTCTCAGAGGTGGAAACACTTGTTTTCTATTCAGGTATGCCACAGAGGCGGGATTTACCCAGCTGACCTCGGGGATTTAATCCACAGCTTGTGCAGCTACATGGAAAGACTTTCGTTCCTCTTCCTTAGTCGCACCACCCCTGGGACTCAGCTTTGGTTTCGACCCCACCTCTGCATGTGTGCCGCCCTCAGGTGTCTGTTCCCCGCCCAGGTGAGAGGGAGCAAAAGCAGTGGCTGCTTGGGGCACACTTACTCATGCAGGCCGGGGCAGGGGTACTGTGGCCACAGTTGGAGTGTCTGCAAGTTGCCTGCGACAGTGGAGACCAGCAGACAGTTGGAACAGACCGTGGCGTGCTCGCTCTGGTGGGAGTCCTTTCCGGTGTCCACCGAGGCAGGAGCTGGTGTGTGGGAGCTGTGGTGGCCCCTACCCCCAACCTCTCAACAATGGCGCCATGCTTCATCTAGGGGCATTCCCGGC
>NW_006795398.1:441383-443348 GCF_000442215.2 Lipotes vexillifer
ATTCCTGGCTGTGGAGCCCCTCACTCCCATCCCCTCTGCTGTATCCGTGCAGCCAACGGTGTTCCTTTCCCCAGATCCATTCTCCCAACCCCATGCTTTAGCACTCAGTTCCTGCCAGCATCAGTGGACCCTCGTCCCAGGCAGGGGTGCCCAGAGCTGATCCCTAAGGAGGCTTTGGGATGGGCAGCGCTCAGGCCCCCGGAGCCCACGCAGGTGGAGGAGACCCTGACCCAAGGGGGTAGCAGGTCTGCTCAGGTGGGAGCCCTCCCAGTGCCCGCGGAGGCTGAAGAAGCCAGCAGTTGGGGAAAGGGCTCCACCCTTTGCGTACTACTCAACAATGACACCTCGCTTTTATGGTATCTCGGGCTTTTTCCTCAGACTTTCCTGGTTGTGAAGCTCCTTACTCCTGTCCCTTCAGGCTGTCTTTTCACAGCCAACAGCCGTCCCCTCCCTGGGTTCGCACTCCAAACCCCACTTTCCAGCAGCCAGCTCCCTTTCACAACAGATGACTCATGATTCAGCCTGGAATGCACAGAGCTGCAGTGTAGAACATGCATGCAGTTCTTACTTTGTCCTACCTTCCGTGGACCGTCGGCTATGTTCTCCTTTGATCCCCTGAAGGTCCTTTTCTGTCCCAGCTGATTTCCCCACCGTGAGGGAGCTTTTCTGAGTGTGGAGCCCTCCCCTCACCTTCCGCTTCCTGCCAGGGTTGCTGGTCCTTTTTATGATTCCTCTTTTCTTTTTTCCTTCTTTCTTTCACTCTTTTAGGTGTCAAAAGTCTTCCGCTAATGTTCAGCAGTGCTCTGTGGGAACTGTTCCATTTGTAGATGAATTCTTGGTGTACTTGTGAGGAGCGACGGACTCCGCGTCCTCCTATTCCGCCGTCTTGACTCGTCCCCTGGAGTCAAGAGAAAGGAAAAGCCTTGAATTTTAAAACTCATATCTCTAACTCACTTTCTGTCCTTGCTCTTTGTTTTATCTGTGACCCATTTCTAAGTGATGCTCTTTCGCTGGAAGCACAGCTCCTGGGAAGCCTGCTCTTCCTCTCTTTCTTGGCCAAGGTCTGGGTGAGGTTTAGGACCCAAAAAGGGGCATGGAAGGGCATACCCATTCCTCATCCAGGAAATCCAGGCATCTCTCTGTAGGATGGGGATGCTCATCCCTATCTCAAAGAGGGTAGTGAGTGCAAATTCTCTCATATTTTAACAAATAAGGATTGACAGTCTACTATGGGCCAGACATTGTGTTGGGTGCAGATGCCTGCCCTCGAGACAGTGAGTTATTACAATAAAGTGGAAATGATGCTACAATAAAAATAAACTGCCTTTCTCCTCTAGGGAAGCATAGAGAAGGGGCAGGCAGCCAGGGGCTTAGGGAGTTAGAGCTGCTGTCAGTCCTTTGCCTTCGTGGAGGAGCTGCAGTTAGCCCCTGAAGGATGTTGGGGGAAGGAGAGGAAAGGGCCCAGTGAGGTGGGAGTAGCACAGGAGTGATTCACTGTGGCTAAGAATAAGAGTGCTGACTTTCTCTGTGGTGGTGGCCACTGGGAAAGTGTGCCTTCAAACACAAGGCTATTTATATTTTATCCCTAAGGCAAAAAGGAACCAGTCTTAAGTTCCGGAGCCACAGCCACCCATTCATCTCTTAGAAGGATCCCACCACGTGATTCCTGGATGCAGCTACAGAATGCATGTCCATCCAGATTCTAATATAGACTAGTGTTTCTTGACCTTTCTTTCATTATCATCTCCCTAAGGAGCCTCTTGAGACATTTTTTTTCCCTAATCACTTTGCTGCCTCCCGTGAAATTTTAATATCACAAAAATGCTGCTCAAATGTTCAGGTACTATAGACATACTGTGCTTTATACATAAATAATTATGTGTTTTCATTCCCCAAGAATTAGTTTTCACCTCCTGGGGAGCGATAACGTCTCTCAAGATTCAGGTTCCATAAATGCTTGCCCGC
>NW_006795398.1:443358-474534 GCF_000442215.2 Lipotes vexillifer
CCTCTTCCCCCTTCCCATGCTCAGGATCCAGCTTGTCATTTATCAAAATCCTATCTGGATTCCCTCGTAATCACTCCAGCACAGGTGTTCTCAAGCATTTGGGGCTGGGTAATTCTTTGTTGGAAGGGGGAAGCTGTTCCCGTGCCTTGTATGACTTTCAGCACCTTCCCTGGCCTCTGCCCTTAGATGCTAATAGCACCTCCCGACCAGTTGTGACAACCAAAAAATGTCTCCAGACGTTGCCAGTGTCCTCTGATTGAGAACCACTTCTTTGGTTTTTTTGTTTGTTTGTTTGTTTGTTTTTTGTGGTACGTGGGCCTCTCATTGTTGTGGCCTCTCCCGTTGCGGAGCACAGGCTTCGGACACGCAGGCTCAGCAGCCATGGCTCACGGACCCAGCCGCTCCGCGGCATGTGGGATCCTCCCGGCCCGGGGCACGAACCCGCGTCCCCTGCATCGGCAGGCGGACTCTCAACCACTGCGCCACCAGGGAAGCCCGAGAACCACTTCTTCAAGGCTTTAGCTGCAGGTTCTTCTGCTCCTGCAAAGCAATATTTGCAAGTACACTATTTTTTCAGTCCACAAGAGGTGGCATCCTTGGTCCACAGGGGTCCAGGAAGGGAAAGCCCCTGCCCTTTGCTTTGTAATCCTCTCACCCTACAAGCTACTTCTGTGTCTTTTCCTTATGCAACACTGAACTCTCCAGCTCAGACCTCCAGGTCCTGAGTTGATAATCTCATTACAGCTAATCCTGTTTACGGCGGTTCTCTTGGCAGAACAATCTTGTCAGGACCGAGGCTCTTTCCTTGCCATCCACTGTGCTTGCTGCTCCATTGTTCCTGGGCATGGTGGCCTGGCTGCGTATAAGCTTTCATTGATAGGGCCTATCCTGTTTACGAGGAGTCTGCAGAAGGGCCTCATCAAATACTTCCATCCCTTCCTTCAATAAATGGCTCTCTTTGATCTGTGCAAGGCAAAATAGTGTTTGTCAGCATCTGGGCTTCCTCTAGCTGATGATAGGGACATCCTGTCCCAGAAGACTCCCCAAAATAACACTTTTTGAATTTCAGAATATTTTCAGGTTTCTCTGTTTTTTGTAAGCAGTTTTCTTTTTTTGCAGAGGGTATCTCTTTATGGCAAGTAAAGAAAGGGGCTGATCTTAGTTGTTGAAAGCCAGAGTAACACAAAGCTGAATGGTTTTCTGCAGGTCACCCACCAAACAGGAGGAAAGCACAGGGCTGATAATAACAGAAACATTTGGGAGCAGGACAAGAGGCAAGATCAGGGCTGGCCAGGTGAGATCCCTTTTCATGTTGTCAGTTTAAAGCTCCAAGTTATCTAACAAGGTGAGAAGGAGGTCATGGGTATTAGTCACCTGAATAACAAGGTGGTAGGAACTGGTTCAATTATGCGGATGAATGATAAGTGGAATTTTCTACTTCCATAGCTTTTAAGAAATTACCAGGTGAAGAGAGATTCTCTATGTGGTTCTCCAAGTGTAGGCCCTAAATCCAACAGCATCACCTGGGAACTTGTTAGAAATATAGATTCTCTGGCTCCACCCCAGATACTGAATCGGCAGCTCTGGAAGTGTGGCCAGCATCTGTGCTAACAATTATCTCCAGGTGATTTTTTGTTTGTTTGTTTGTTTGTTTTTGGTTTTGGTGGGTGTTTTTTGCGGTACGCGGGCCTCTCACTGTTGTGGCCTCTCCCGTTGTGGAGCAACAGGCTCCGGACGCGCAGGCTCAGCGGCCATGGCTCACGGGCACAGCGGCTCCGCGGCATGTGGGATCCGCCCAGACCGGGGCACGAACCCGTGTCCCCTGCATTGGCAGGCGGACTCTCAACCACTGCGCCACCAGGGAAGCCCTCTCCAGGTGATTTTAATGCACGCTAGAGTTTGAGGAGAACCAGTCTCTATCCATAACCTTCAAACTTCCGAGTACCTAACAATCACTGAGGGAGCTGATGAAAATGCAGGTTCCCAGACTCCATCCCTAAAGATACAGCTTCATTTGGTCCGGGTTGGGCCCTGGGAAGTCTGCCTTGATAATAAGTATCCCAGGGTGATTTGGATGCAGGATCCAAAGCCCGCTTGAGGAAGATCTGACTTAGACACACAGGGGCAGGAGAAATTTTCCACAGCGCTCCACTTCTGTTCTGAAGAGACTCCCCTCGTGGTTGAGACAATTCAGCTTCCCTTCCCAGTCATGCTGTGAAGCCAGCTGCTAGGCTTACCTATTGTGACAGGTGGTTCTTTCCAGGATTACTCAAATACTAGAAGGTCAGACTGGCCCCATCAGTTCCTCTCACGCTGACATCTGAAGCACGTTGCTAACTCCTCACCTGGGTTGGGCTCGCAAAGATAGCTTAGAAGGAAAAGCTCTGTATCCCCTTACTAGTTCCTTGAACCACAATCCAAGACACAGCTTGGTTTAACCAGGAGTTTTGTTTTGCACAGCTGATGCATTCCAGGCACTGCTGGGATGCATTTTTCTTCTCCTCTTTCCCCCCAGCCCCCAGCCTATGCCATCTAAGCATATATAGCCTCCTGGGGTGATCATCCTCAAATCCTAACCCTCTCTCCCAAAGCTGTCTCTCCCACCAGATACCCGGCCCTTCACCGTGCAGAACTGAGTTTGCCAAGACCACTCTCAGCTCCGAATTCCAGCTCAGAGAGGGAACTGCTGCTGCTGCTGCATCTCAGATGTAGGCTTCAAGGTACAGTATTGGCTCCTGTCTTCCGGGCTTTGTTTTCTGTGTCCCTTTTGGCATCTTACCACTCAACTTTTCTGGCGCTTCTGAGTGTTGGGCTCTTTATTTCTTATATAGTCTACTGTGATCTATTCTCAATAGACTCTTCCTCCAGTCAGTCACTGGCACCCTAGAGAGAGGGTCCTTCTTTGTCCCCAGTCACTGTTTGGAGCCCCACAATAGTAATGGATGGGGCCACTAGAGCCACTGTGTACAGTTGTGCAGTTCGTGCACTGCACAAAGACACCTCAGGAAGGCGGCGAGTGTGGACTGAAATCCAGCTCGTGTTCTGCTCACCAAGATGAGCGGGTGACATTGTGCTGTGGACAGCTGGAAGAAGGTACACCGTTTTGTTTTGTTTTCTTTTTACATGACAAGTCTCTCTCTCTCTCTCTATATATATATATATATGTATCTCAACACAATCACATTAGGTTATCAGCTGACACTAGATTAATGTGTTTTATTGTCATCTCAGTGTTTATGTGAAAATGAAGACTTTTAGAGTGCTTGAAACTATTTTACGAGAAATAGTTAATTCATAGGTTTTATTTCTTAGAGCATTTTAGGTTTACAGAAAAAGTGAACAGAAATTACAGTGTTCCCACATACTCCCACATACTCCCACACACTCCCTCCCACCCCACCTCCCATTTCCTCTATTATCAACACCTTTCATTAGTTGGGGTATATTTGTTACAATGGATGAACAATATTAATCCATTATTATGAACTAAAGTCCATAGTTTACATTAGGGTTCCCTCTTTGTGTTGTACATTCTACAGGTTTTGGCAAATATATAATGCCTTGTATTCACCATGTTTGTATCATACAGAAGAGTTTCACTGCTCTAAAAACTCCCTGTTTCACTTCCCCACACCTCCCTCCCTTGCTTCCCCTCCCCAGGCCCTGGAAACCACTGATCGTTTTACTGTTTTATAGTTTGGTGGAAGGTATACTTTTCTTTGTACAAAGGAACATCTACCAGCTGAAACCACAGGGTTTTTTCTGCCCAGAGACACACGATTTTTTTTTTTTAATTTAGCCAATGCCTTGAGTCTAAGAGCAAACCTAATTTAGGTTCCTTCTCTGGATGACTTCAGTGTATCCCATCTCCCTTGTTTCTCTTTAACTAGTACAACCTTACTTGTTGGTAAACATTACATTATGGTCTCCTTTCTCCATTCATCCATTCCTCCCCTTCTACGATACATCTTTTATGTCAATGCTGTCCCAAAAACCTTTCTGCAATGATGAAAATGTTCTATGCCTGTGCCATCCAATACAGTAGCCACTAGTTTCATGTGGTTACTGAGCACTTGAAATGTGGCTAGTGCAATGGAGGAACTGAATTTCTTTTTTTTTTTTGCGGTACGCGGGCCTCTCACGGTTGCGGCCTCTCCCGTTGCGGAGCACAGGCTCCAGACACGCAGGCTCAGCAGCCACGGCTCACGGCCCCAGCCGCTCCGCGGCATGTGGGATCTTCCCGGACCGGGGCATGAACCTGTGTCCCCTGCATCGGCAGGCGGACTCTCAACCACTGCGCCACCAGGGAAGCCCTGAATTTTTAAATTCTATTTAATTTTAATAATTTCAACTTAGCCCCATGTGGCCAATAGCTACTATTTTGGACAGCACAGATTTAAGTTTTTGCCTATGCCAGATCACCCATCCTGATAGCATTCATAAACTTTCCCCTGCCTTTATATTTGAAATTCTCCCTTTCCTCTTGAATCTTCTCTGACAAATTAGAAAAGCAACTAAATTCTGCCTGACCCCGTTCATTGCTGAAATACACAGCTCCCACATCTGTCACATTTATCACCATCCAATATATTCTTTTCTTACACAGAACATTAAGGTGTCTTGTAAAATTTATTTATGAGGCTCTCCCATGTTCCTTGTCTATGCCTTTTTATGTCTCCATCTGTTAAGTGTTTTCTGTTTAAAACTCCATACCCCTGGAAAACAGAGAATTACATAACTCATGCTTTAGTTGGCAGTTTCTACAAGCCATTATAAGAGGGTTAATACATGCCATTTTAGATGATTGTGACACAACACTTAAGGGCTGAAAGAGTGGGAAGAGAAGAAACAATGACATCAAAGGAAATGAAGAGAATTAAGAGTTTCAGTCCAGCACTCAGCACAGCATGAGTAAGGAGATGTGGATGGTGGCTGTCGGGAGGCTGGCATTCTGAGCACATCTGTGCCACCAGCAGGCCCACGACATTGGTCATATCAGGGACTCAGATTTCTCCTTCACGGAATGAAGGGTTTGGACCAGAGGCTCCAGTTCGAGGTGTCTCCCAGCTTAGAATGCTCCTTGAGTCAAAAGTAGCCTGGGGGGCTTCCCCGGTGGCGCAGTGGTTGAGAGTCCGCCTGCCGATGCAGGGGACACGGGTTCGTGCCCCGGTCCGGGAGGATCCCACATGCCGTGGAGCGGCTGGGCCCGTGAGCCATGGCCGCAGAGCCTGCGCGTCCGGAGCCTGTGCTCCACAACGGGAGAGGCCACAACAGTGAGAGGCCCGCGTACCGCAAAAAAAAAAAAAAAAAGTAGCCTGGGAATGACTGGGACATTGGAAACAGACTTGGTCACGTGGAATATTTCACAGAATCTCACCCCTACCACTGCTTCCCCAGCTAGCAATGTTTGTGATGGACACATTAACTTTGCTAAGGACAAGACTGAAACAATATTTTAAGAACCAACAAAACCTGGTTCAGAGTGAGTCATTGGTCCTGACTGTAGTGGCTCAACTGACCACAAAAGTTTGCGAATAATCTATATGGTGTCCTTAAAACATCTGCACAAACCTTTTATTTCCAGTGCTTTGAACAGAAATAAACAGTCTTTAATCCAAAGTCTACATTCCACAAAACAGATGAAAATTTAAAGTATAAGCACGGACTCCCTGGCTGAGTGTCTCTTGCCTGTGTGCCCATGTGAGTGGTCAGTTAAATGCCTGGTCTCTGTTATATAAGTAGTAGGAAATCTTTGCATATAAAAATAGGGCAAGTTGTGCTAAAGTAAAACTCGTGTTCTGGAACTCTTAATGTGCATGTAATTGTAATTACCACTTAGGCTTGCAAGCTAAATCATTTGCTAATGGCAACTAAAATGTGACATGCCCCCAGAATAAATAATTGATTCATAACTTGGGAGGGTCTGAGTCAATTGTCCTCAGCCAAATGCTTAAATATTTTTTCTTTCTCTCCCTAAACCTTGCTTCTGCAGTGAAGAATAGGAATAGTGTTGTTGTGATGACTAAAGGAAACTAGGGCATAGCACTGTAAACCCTTCAGGGTTTCCGGCACTGTTGCAATTACGCATTTGTTTATATCATCACTTGCCTGCTCTCTGCCTGCTAGACTGTAAGTTCTAGGAGGGCAGGGGTTTTGTCATCTTTCGCTCAGAGCCTGGCATGTAGCAGGCAGTCAACACAAATCTTTTGAATAAAACATGTAGGGGCTTCCCTGGTGGCGCAGTGGTTGAGAGTCCGCCTGCCGATGCAGGGGACACGGGTTCGTGCCCCGGTCCGGGAAGATCCCACATGCCGCGGAGCGGATAGGCCCGTGAGCCATGGCCGCTGGGCCTGCGCGTCCGGAGCCTGTGCTCCGCAACGGGAGAGGCCACAGCGGTGAGAGGCCCGCGTACAGCAAAAAAAAAAAACAAACATGTAAATCATTTAGAGTCACTGGAGTCAAATCCCCGGGCTTGGCTCCTGTGTTCTTGGACAAGTAGCTCTTCAGCCTGTGCCTTCGTTTCCTCGTCTATAAAGGAGGATAGTGATGGTATCTACTTGATTGAATAACTGTGAGAGTCGAGTGGGATTATATATGCAAAGATCTTAGAACAGTGTCTGGTACATAGAGAGAAATCATTAAATGTTAATGATTTTTAATCATTAAAATCGATGATAGGGGCTTCCCTGGTGGCGCAGTGGTTGAGAATCCGCCTGCTAATGCAGGGGACATGGGTTCGAGCCCTGGTCTGGGAGGATCCCACATGCCGCGGAGCAGCTAGGCCCGTGAGCCACAACTACTGAGCCTGCGCGTCTGGAGCCTGTGCTCCGCAACAAGAGAGGCCGTGACAGTGAGAGGCCCGCACATCGCGATGAAGAGTGGCCCCCGCTTGCCACAACTAGAGAAAGCCCTCGCACAGAAATGAAGACCGAACACAGCAAAAATAAATAAATAAAAATTACTAAAAAAAAAATATCGATGATAGTTGATGTGTAATAAGCACTTCATAAATGACAGTTCTTATTATTTACTATCATTTTTGAAACAGTGTTTGCCCTTATGAAATAGCAGTTATATGGAGGTCCTCAGTTATGTATTCTACTATACTAGGACGGCTGCTTTCCCTTTGTATGCTATGCCAGGCACAAGTGTGGACACAGCATGTCAAAGGAAACACCAAAATGATGTTCACAATGGTACATGGGTCTCTAGGGTCCAGGGAAAAGTGACAAAATGTTTTCCCACCTCCGTATGTTACAGGATCCCTCTCCCACCTCCTGGTACCCTCCCCTCATCTCTATTCGGCCAGTTGTCCCAGAAAGTCCCCAGCTTGCAAATCAACCTCCCCTATAGGATCTGTCTCTACCTGTCACCGTTAAAGGATGCTTTTCAGCAATCTATTCTCTTGTGGAAATAACTTATTGCCAGAAAGTAAATGATAAAAGCCTAGATTTCTATATTCAGGACAGGAAGGGAAAATAAGAAAAAAAAACTTGAGACTAATTCTAGATCTTGCCTTTACTAACTGAGTCACTTCTGGTAAGTTACCTGATTGATTGTGTCTCAGAATAATATCAGTTAGACGGGAATAATCAATATGTGATCTGCCTCTGGGCTTATGAAAATTAAATGAGATAAGCGTGCAAAGGACTTAGTTCCAATTAAGAGAGGAGGGTTCCTAAATTGTGAAAAGAACAAATTTTGCCACCCTTCCAACTCCAGTCATTCTGAGTGTCCAAATTGATCCGGGGGATTTAGCGAGGGTTCTTTTTCCTTTCCCTAGGATTCCACTTTTAAATGGTGGGGCTAGTTCCTATCTGAGGACAAAGGAGAGGTGGAAAAGGACACACACACACTTTCTTTTCTGTTTTGCCCTCTGACCTTTTCTCTAATATGTAAGTAAAATTTGAATAATGCTATAATTCCATTCCAGTATTTTCTATATACTCTTCTTTAACTGAAGAAGGTAATCAACTCTTATCCTTACCCTCTCCCCTAATTTTCTGAATTTAATGACTCTAGGTTTGAATTTTACAGCATTTCAGGTTTTTTCTCGTATAATTTGAAGTTCACTTTCATTTATTTGAGAATTGATTGTTGTTAAAAATCTAATTGTTTTTAATAAGCAAAATCACTTTGATCCATTTTATTCTTTTTTTTTTTTTTTACAATTAAGGAGCATTCACTTTAGTATTCATAGTTCTTTGAAGTATAACACTACGTGTTACTATTCCTTGTTTAAACATGGTCTAGCAAGATCAATAGTTACTTGTAAAAAAAAAACATGGGAGAGGGATTAGCATGACATTTAAAGAAGGCAGTATTCCAAAGGACGTAATTGTAAAAAATGACAACAGTATCATAGATCTCCTCAATGTAAAAGCACAATTAATATTAAGAAATATATGCATAATCTGATCCATTTAATTCTGATAGGTAGAGTATATAAAAACATTGCTAACCTATAATAAATGGTTGAGATGATGGGGTAGATGATCTGAAAAATAAAGTGGAAAGCTCAGAGCATTTTATAAAACTTGCCAAAGCAAACCTGGTTCTAAAGAAAACCATTCAGGCAAATTCCCAAGTTCAGGTCTTAATATACCTTTTATCCTATTAGAAGCCATTCCTTTCCTGAGCATTGAAAAGACAAGATCTGAGAGGTGCTTGATTAATCCACAGGGATCTAAGGCCTTTTTAAAAAGGCACTCAGGGCTTCCCTGGTGGCGCAGTGGTTGAGAGTCCGCCTGCCGACGCAGGGGACACGGGTTCGTGCCCCGGTCCGGGAAGATCCCACGTGCTGCGGAGTGGCTGTGCCCGTGAGCCATGGCCGCTGAGCCTGCGCGTCCGGAGCCTGTTGCTCCGCAACGGGAGAGGCCACAACAGTGAGAGGCCCCCATACTGCAAAAAAAAAAAAAAAAAAAAAAAAAAAAAAACAAAATAAAAAGGTACTCAAAGACCTAAGCAAATATTACCTCTGAATTTTGTAAATATTTTATTCCTTACTTATTTGTCTGAGCAAAATCATATGTCCTACTAACAACCCTAACTAGATACAACTTTTAACCTAAAGAAAAAAAAAATGGAAAGTAAAAATGTGCTTTGGGATTTAGTTAGAATAGAAAATCCATTTCCTTTCTATGTAGTGATGACTTTTATGGGGCTTTATAACAATAAGGTTGGTTAAAAATGTTTAAAGCCATGGAGAATAATTGGACAGTCTCATACCACGCTTTATACAATATTCTTTGTGTTAAAATAATTTCCCTTAAGCCCCTTCCTCTTCCCATTGTCTCCCTACCTCCCTTGTCAGAAGTGAAGTAATCAGAGAGAAACTGCTTGACTGTGTAGCCCTGAGAGTTTGGTTCCGAGAGGACAGATGCTGGTCTCCCAGTTCTGGAACTTTCTACCTGTGTGACCTTGGGCTAGTGACTTAACCTTCTGAACCCCAGTCTACTCATCTGCAGCAGGGTACCCACTTCCCAAGGTTGTTGTCAGAATTAAATCGGATGGTGGGGATTTTGCTAGCAGGAGAATGGTTTCCTTCACCGCCCCCAGCTGCAGTTAACTTTCACTCTGACATAATGTTGCTATCGGTCAAAAATAAAATGGGCCTTGGTTGCAGCATGAGGACTTCTTAGTTGCGGCATGTGAAGACACGGCGCAGCCAAAATTTAAAAAAAAAAAATTGGTGAATGTTAGTGTACATAAATTTTTAAAAAATAAAATGAGGGACCTCCCTGGTGGTGCAGTGGTTAAGAATCCACCTGCCAATGTAGGGGACACGGGTTCGAGCCCTGGTCTGGGAAGATCCCACATGTCACGGAGCAACTAAGCCTGTGCACCACAACTACTGAGCCCACGTGCCACAACTACTGCAGCCCACGCGCCTAGAGCCCGTGCTCCGTAACAAAAGCCACCGCAATGAGAAGCCCGTGCACTGCAACGAAGAGTAGCCCCCGCTCGCCGCAACTAGAGAAAGCCCACGCACAGCAATGAAGACCCAACACAGCCAAAAATTAATTAATTAATTACAATTTAAAAAAATGAGCCCTGGGACATGGATAAATGGATGGGGTCAGAATACAGATTCCAAATTCCACTGTCACCACGGAGAAGGAACAGAAGGCAGGGCCTTTGAATCCCTACACATTATATACATAGTAAGCACTAGATGCGTGTGTTTTTGAATGGTCTTCTGGGGGATTCGATAGAAATAAGGTACCCTGACTAGCATGAAGCTGGTAAAGTTAAAAGACGGTGAAGAATGATGGGTTAAGAGCAAAGGATGGGAATCAAGCACGCTGGGATCAGATTCTAGCTTTGGAGTGACTTTGGACAAAGATGCTAATTTCTCTGAATCTGCATTTAAATCTGATCATTCTTCTCCCTCTCCATCCCCCTCCCCGCCCCACACTCACATTCCCAGTCACACAAAACAGTGACAGCTACCACTCTAGATAGCTTCACCTTGCCTTTAGGATAAAGTCCCAAGCACGGCCCACGAGATCTGGTCCCTCTCACCCTTCCATCCCTGCTTCTCTTAGCTCCAGCAATAGTGCTGTTTTTCAGTCCCCTCGGAAGTGCTGTCTGGCCCTGTCTTGCCCGTGTGTGATCCAACAGCATCTTGTCTCATCTGCCTGGAATGATTTCATCCCCAGCACCAGTACCTCCTCCCCCATTAAGTGAATAACCCTGAATGTCTAGGCTTAAACATCACTTTCTGAGTGAGATTTTACTCCCCACCCCGCCCTAGGTTAGGGCTCCTCCTGTGCTCTTTGTTCCCCTCTTTCTTCAGTCTTGCTGCACTGTGATATCTCTTCCCGCCGCATTAGACTCCGTGAGATATCCGTGTACACGAAGAGGGTGGATCCAGCGTAGAGCAGGGAGCATTGGGTTTACCTCGTTCTCTACTGCAGTCCCAGAGTCCAGCCCAGTGGCTGCTCATAACACACACTGACTGGATGCGTGAAGGACTGAGTATCAGGAGACTGAGATCTCCTTCCAGATTTGTGAGGGCTAAAGGAGATGATGTCTGTATCAAGTGCAGAACCACTCTTAGCACCTGGTAAATATCTCAGCCGTTGTTGGCCATTACCATTAATAGAAATGTTTAAGTGATGAATCTGTTTCATTTCTAAATTCTTTGGTGGGCACTTCTCCAAATGGGAGAGTTAAAGGAAGATAAGCAAGCTGCCCATTTGTACCCATTCTTCTAAATACAATTGGAGAGTTTTAGAGCAGAACAAGATGAAACAATGTGCCAAACCAAAATTGGAGCCAGGACAGAAAATGGCTTTGATGTGATGGATCGAGTGTAATTGTATGTTTGCATGCACCTCGGGTCTGGCTATGGTCCAGGTGCAAACATCCATAACCCAGTCCATCAACCAGATGTTACCAGTTGGGAGAGTTTTTTTTTAAACAGAAGTATGATCTATGCCTATAGAAACCTACATGTTAGCACATGGAAAATGACTGTAGTCAATATCATATACAAATACAATTGGCAAAAGATAATTATGGAATCCACATGACAGTCTTATACCTGAGTCTTAAACTTGAGTAATAAGAGGTGAATACTGTACCTCCAGCTGGAATTTAAAGATAGGATTTTCATAATGGAGACCAGATTATATAAAATTTGATGTAATAAAGTTGTACCTTCTTTTATTAAAAATTATAAATAAGTGTGAGACTTCTTTTATTTTCAACTGACCAGGCCTCTTAAGTTACAAACTTTGCTGAAGTCTAACATGGGTAGGATAGATGCTGATGATTCTTAGTATTGGAAGAAACTTCATGATTCAAAAAAATGGTATGTCATGTATCAGGACTCATGTTTTAAAATGGGAACTTTTAATTCCATCTTCTATGACTGGTCCAAAATTTCATGAGTATGTTGCAAGGGAAATGAAGGAACATTTGGAAAGGGGGAGAAAAGTCTATCTGCTACCTCTTCTAAACTATTAGCTCTCTATTACTAGTAGCCTGAGACTGGCTTTTCTCTGAGCATCCCTAATTGAGCTTCTGTTAATAGACTTGGTATATAAGTTAGGGATATGTTTGGCTGCAAGTAATAGAAAACCCAAACAATAGTAACTTCAACAAATAGGGGATTCTTTTTCACACATTACAAAAATCCAGAGTTAGGTGATTGCTGGCATTGTTTGCAGCTCACAATGGCATGAGGGACCCAAGTCATTCTATCTTTCTGCTCTGCTATCCTTATAGCCTCATGTTTCAAGATGTTCCAAGATGTTTGCCATAGTTCAGACGTCACATGTGCTTTGAAAGCAGGAAGAGAGTGTTATCTCTGTCTCCTTTTAACAGGAAATCAGAGGCTTTATCAGAACTCCCAGGCAAATATCTACTTGTGTTTTATGGCCTGGGAAAGAGAATATTTAGCTGGACAAGTGTTTAGTGAGGAAAAAGAGGGAAGTGGATATTGGATAAGAAACTGACAGTGATGCTACACTTGGCTTGGTCTTCACAATATCCTGGTTGCTGATGGGAGGTGGGGAAGGGCACTGACACTCCTATGTGATCTGTCATGCTCTCTTAGTAGGGCTGGGTGAATAAGTGAAGATTTGACAGGCCATTTCAGGGAGCTTCCAAATCTGAGCTCAGCTAGCAAAGGAACTCACTAATAATATTTTGCTTGTCTAATATTTTAGACTTTCAAAATCATGATGTTGGGCTTCCCTGGTGGCACAGTCGCTAAGAATCCTGCCAATGCAGGGGACATGGCCCTGATCCGGGAAGATCCCACATGCCACAGAGCAACTAAGCCCGTGTGCCACAACTACTGAGCCTTCGCTCTAGAGCCCACGAGCCACAACTACTGAAGCCCCCGTGCCTAGAGCCCATGCTCCACAACAAAGAGGAGCCACCACAAGGAGAAGCCCACGCACCGCAAGGAAGAGTAGCCCCTGCTCGCCGCAACTAGAGAAAACATGTGCGTGGCAACAAAGACCCAGCACAGCCAAAAATAAATAAAATAAAAATAAATAAATTTGAATAAAAATGATGATGTCATTTAGATTAAGGTAGATAGCCATTCTGAGCTGAGCTAGATGCTTTCCTACACAGAAGACGAGTGACTAAGTAACCATTCACGATGGTTCCTAGCTGGATCTTCCTGATGTCCAGCGTGGCATCTCTTGCCAAGTTGGAAAGAGATCTGAAAATTCCCATTCCATTCCATTTGCGGAAGATACCACAGCATTTCTTCTTCTGACCCTAATGGGAAGCACATGGAGATCACTGAACATTGGGAGCTCTTCTTTGCTCAAATTATGTTTTTCAAGCAAGGGCTATGATAAAGTAACCTCTAAACATGACCCTGGCAAAAGTCAGTAGCCTTGCTTATTCTGGCCACGTTCCTGGTGCAATCCAGGGTTCTGGGAAGATTTACTTTAATTACAACCTCTTTCACCCTTTTTCTCTCCCTCTTATACTCATGATCTCTTACATAACACGTGTTAGAGTTACCAAAACTGAAAATTTCATTCTTGAGCTAAATTGGGTAAATGTAATTTGCACTTGGCTTCCTTTCTCTCGGAAGATCTGGTCAAATTAGCATGTTGTACTGTTTTTCTAAGACACACATAGCTTAAATTCTCTTTCTGTAGTTTTTACGTCTCAGTAAAAATTTCATTTTTGTTTTTGGTGGCAAGGATAATAAAGAGACATTGTATCTCCTAAATTATCTGTAGCCATACAGTGTCCTATGAAGAATATTTTTTAAAGACTGTTTTCTTAGGATACTAATAAATTCTCATAAGAATTGGTTCATTTCCAAAAAGTTTACCACAGAGCTTATATATAAAAGTTAAAATTCATATTAATTAAATCAAAACATAAGAAACACTACATTCTTCATGAATCATGAAAATATTATCACACATTAAAACACCAGATCAAAAAAGTGTTTTCAATTGTACTGTACTACTTAGCACAAAATGTGTAAGCCATAACTTTTGCCTTCAGTTCAACAGCAACTCAGTGTAACAAACATTAATTGAGCACCTTATGTATGTGCAAAGGCACTCTGCTTTGATTAAGAACTGGACACCACAATACCTGCTGTCAAAAGATTCATTCCATTAAGAGGAAACAGATGCATAAAAAAATAATTACAATGTGATGTGATAAAACACAATGATAAAAAGATATACAGGGACAGGATTTAACCCCATTGGTGGATGCTAAAGAGAGGGCATTGGAGAGAGTTCAGAAGGAAGGTAATGCCTGATGCAAAGGCATCTTTCATCAATCAAGGTATTCTTGATTGCAGGAGAGTATTCTGGGCAGAGGGAAACCAAGTAGGACTCTGTAGTAAAAGTGCAGGTGAGGAGAACCCAAACTAAGACAGTGCTGGAGGAGAGAGATGACGGGGGATGAGTTTGCAATACCTAGGAGGTAAAACTGAATACCTTAGCAATTTGATTTAGTATCTTCCCAGAAGGTTACCAAAGATGATACTTATTGATGGTTCATCAAGATGGTTTTTACTGGTATAGTATAGATAACTGGATTTGAAGCAAAGTTTTGACAAATACTATATAGGCATAATCTGTTTTCATTTGAATATTACATGTATATAGATTTCTAAGACTATATGTGGAAATCATATCTTTCCAAGGCAGTTTTTCTTGGTACATAGCAATGGACTAAGAGCAAAATAAGAAAATGACATAATATTTGGTGGGCATGGAGTTAAAAAAACACACTGGCTTCTCACTGGTCAAGTCTTGTTTCTGCCTGCATGAAGGAGTTCCTTAGTTACTTGGCCATTTACCACTGCATATTAGCAGAAAAGCTTAACCAACCTTGCCTATAAATGGCCAAGCAACAAACTGCCTCATTCATTCATTCTGTTGACATGTTCTGAGTCCTAGGAGGCTTAGAGCCAGGGATAGAGAAATCAAGAAGTTGTAGCCTTTGCCCATGAGAGAAAGGGGGATGTAAACAGATACTCTTAGTATAGTCTGACAAACACTTTATTAAAAGTGGGAGTGGAGTCCTGAGAGGATGCTGGGAAGTGAACTAACTGCCTGGTGCAGGGACATGTGATGGCATTTCAAATATAGGGAACGACGGGAGACTATATTATTGTTTCTAATTATTTGTTTCATGTCGCTAGTATAGGGAGAGATATACAGGGACAGGAGAGGTTTATACTTCCCCGCCCCAATTAAGGTCACACTTGGCCAGGTGACTTACTTTGGCCAATAAAGTGTGAGTAGAAGTGTTTTGTGCCGCTTCTGAGCAAACCTTTAAAATCCATTGTGACATTCCAAAGTCGCTCTTTTCCCTCTGCCACACGATAAAAGCATTTCCAGAAAGGGACTGCTCATTTAGTGTGGATCTCAGAGTAAAGAAGACTCCTGGAGTAGAGTTGAAGCTGCCCTGCAGACAATATGTAATGTAAGTAAGAAATAAACCTGTGTCGTTGAAAACCTCTGAGACCTGGGGATGGTCGTTATAGCATCATAACCTAGGAAAGCTGACTGACACAGAAGTAGAACATGCAAAGGTGCAGAATTATCCCTGGGTATGGAGTGTTTGAGGAATGGTGAGAAGTTTAGTGTAGACTCAGTGTTTAAGACCTAGGTGACCAGAAATAAACCCCAAATGGTTGTTAGGAAGAGATTTTTGAAGGGTCCTACAGGTCCTGCTAAGAAAGTTGAATGTTATTCTTTAAATGGTGGAAAGCCAGTAGAAGTTAAGGAATGACATGATAAGATTTGTTTCTTAGGAAGATGAGTCTAATGAGAGTGGAAAAATACCATTACCAGTGAAATTAGCTAAAAAGTTGTTATGATACTAGTAACTAGCATTTATTGTGCATTTACTCTGTGCCAGGCATTTTGTATATATTTACCAACACAATCTTCACAACAACCCCACTTTGTAGGTACTGCAATGATCCTTCCCCGTAGAAGAGGAAATTGAGGCACGGTGAGGTTAAATAACTTGGCTTGGTCAGTCTACAAGAAGCAGTTAGAATCAGAGTTCCATCCCAAGCTGTGTGGGTGCCAGAATCCATACTCTTCACCGTGACACCACACACTCAGAATCCAGGCAGATGGGGGCCAGCATCTGAACCAAGGCAGTACTTGGAGACAGAGAGGAAGTCTCAAGTCTCATACTGCTGAGATTGCACAGAATGTGGGCATGAGTTGGAGCTCTGGATAGAAGAAATGGGGAGGTCAGAGATAACGTCCCATTTTTTACTCAGGAGACTAAATAGGTAGTGAAACAATGAATGGAAACAGGGAATACAAGAACAAGCTCGGGAGGAAAATGAAATTTTGTTTGGGATACATTCATTGTGAGGCCGATATGCAGCAACAGGTGGAGATGATTTGTCAGCACTTAGAATATGGTACTGAAGCTGAGGAGCACGGCGGAGACAGATCCAGGTGGGGCAGAAGGCCAAGAGAGTGGACTCATTCATCTTGGCAGGTGTAGAGTGAGTTCAGAGAAGGCCAGGGGAAGAATCAGAAGAACCCGATAATTTAAGGAGTAGATCAGGAGGAAGAGCCAGGGGAAGACGGAGAGGCAGTGATACAGGAGAGAAAAGCATCAGAGAACAGAGGATGGGTTTTCATAAAGGTGTTCACCACCAATGAACACCATAAAAGTGTTAACACTGGAAAAATTGGGAGATGGCCACAACCACCTCTGCTTGTGGCATATGCTCCAGCCACACAGTGACTGAGAAACAAGAACCTCCACTTACACAGCAGCAAAAACCTCATACATCACCAGCATCCCAGTGGAGGCGCAAGGATGCATCGGCTGGAGGTAGAGAAAAAGCAGGAAATGATCTCCCCCATCATGACACTCATAGAATTGAGTACTTTTATGTTTATTAATAACTGCAGAACTGCTTATGATCTTTTAAAATGACAGGTTCCCGCAAATGGAAAAAAAAGTGCATTGCTTCAATTTACAGGAATTGCCTAATTCCAAACATGGTAATGAGAAAGATTTAAAAGTAAAATCTTTTCTGGAACACTCTCGTCATACCTGGAAGAACCGGCTTATTAGATTCACTCCTTAAGTGCTCTCCAGTAACGCTACTAAATTTCCACAGCCTGTAACTAGTTGGAATAACAAGGATATTTGCATAGACTTAGTAAAATACTAAGGTTTTTTGATGACTTAGTAAAATACCAGAATTTTTTAAACGCATGAATAGCTTGAAGCTACACAGAGGTTATTACGCAATATTTGGCTAGGAACATCCCACATGCATGCTTTGTAGTAGAGGACGAAGAAAATGTTATTTTGTCTACCACACAAATGACGTCTTTGTCCAGTGAACTGCAGATTGTTGAGGTGTGTCGAGATGGTGTTCAAAAAGGCATCCATGGAAACAAAGCTTGGAAACATGGGGTTAAATGATCTTAACTTTTTTTTTTTCCATTGCAGGACTTCTGAGAGCCTTTAGCAGCTCCAGGGAGGGCTAGAGTAAGCAGCAGTCCCCAGACTTACCTGACCATAGATTCCCCCCATTATTTTTTTCAAGAACACGTGAAATTCTTTATCAAATGTCCTATGCGGTAGATTATATTTCTGTTCAAAATGTTTGCCGTTCCTCCCTTTAGTATCCTCTTCTATAGGATTATCCTTTCCTACTCCACTGAATACAGGAATGGTGATGTGACCTGCTTTGGTCAATGGAATATGGCTGCAAGTAACGTGTGTCGCTTCCAAGCAGAGACTTTAAGAGCCAGCCTGCAGTCGCCCTCTTCTCTTTACCCTTCATTACAAGACCGACTCAACTATGTCCTAGAGAAAGGTTGTTCCAGTAGCCCTGAGTTCTGGAGTGTCCTGTGTTGGAAATGGAAATGCATAAGAAATAAACCCTTGAAGTTGTAAGCCATTAATATTTTAGGTTATTTGTTACCACAGTGACGTTAGCCTGAGCTGACTGCATCCGGCCTCTAAGCATTTATAAATTACCTCACTGCTTTTTATAGGTGCGCCCATTCAGTTTCAGTCTTATCAATGATGAGATGTTCTTTGAATTATTCTTTAGGGTTCAGACAGTAACACTTGAAGGTTTATTAAACATTATATATATATATATATATGTATATATATATATATATATATATATATATATATATATATATGAGCATCAGATAATTGAGATGTCCAAGAGAAGGAAGGTTTATAAAACTCTCCTTTAAGGCCTTGAAAACTAAGCATCTTTTTCTTCACATAAAATTTGGTTGAGGTTGTTATTGTTGAGTAAAATATATAGATGTTGTCCATGAGAGAGAAATTTAGAATTCATTCTTGGCAATAACCAATTAGCTCTAGAAATCCTCTCAGTTGCTTAGTTTTGGGTTTGGGGAAACTTGGGACACCATGAAGTCTACCTGGATCTTGGTGTAGCCCTAGTTCTACAATAAGGGCTTGGGAAAACTGCAATTTTTCATTGACAAACTTATGTCCCTTGAACACTGAAAACTTTAGCAAGTGGTTGCTGTCTTCCTATAGAAGGCCTGGAAGGAGAGTCAAAAAACAAATCATCCATGTGTTGCAACAAGGTAGACCTCTAGGAACTTTATATCATTCTGATCAGCCTTCATAATTTGTGAGAAATAAAGACTTTCAATAAAACCCTGAAGCATTACTGTCTAGGTGAATTGTTTTTCTTCCCAAGTGAAGGCCAAAGAGTATTGGCTAGCTTTATTAACTGGAATACTAAAGAATACACTACATTATTGTAAATAATCTTCTTCCAGTAGGAATGGGTGTTAGTAAATTATGAGAGTTAGGAACACAGTGTGTCAAGGGATAATAATGTTGGTTATTGCTCGGAGGAGGTCCTGAACAACCTCTCCCCTTGGCCCTTAGGTTTTCTCACCACTAAAACGGGAATGTTACAAGGCCCTAGTACAAGGGACAATAAGGCCTTGAGATTTGTAATTTTCTATTATCGGCTTCATATCTTGAAGGGTTTCTTTACTTATAGAGTGTTGATTAATTCTGAGAAGAGGTTTTGAGGGGTCTATTTGAATCTTGAATTTTGTCAACATCAGTTGCAGATTTTGCCCATAAGAAAAGTGTACATTATTCAATAGGAACAAATCATCATGTTTCCAGAATTAGCACTAGTACCACCTGGTATTCACCTGGTTGGTTTCTTTGATGACTACTGTCAATTTCTGGAATTATTTCCCCCTTTTGGGAGAAAGAAAATTTTCCATGATACATCTCTAAGAAGTTTGACAGAGGAACTAAGGAGAAAAGGGTGTGTATCTCTCAAAAAGCCTAAACGAATGGAATACATTCAGAGACAGAAACCTTCTGAGAAACCCCACTGTTTGAATTCTTTAGTACACTGAGGCAGGGGCTGCTTTATTGGGGGGGGGGTGAGCAGTGAGTATGTGGCTCTATTGCCTATTAGGACAGGAAGACATTCATCCTCAATCTAAAGGAATGCTTCTCTAGGACTATTTACAGGGAGGATTAGGAAGAGCTCCTGTAATTTTCAAGAGTCCCATCATGGAAGACTGGGAGGATGTTGGAAAGGCTGGTTAGAGAGCTGAAGGCACCTGAAGTGCTTAAATTTGTAACTATTACTTTTCCAGTGATCTGGCTCTTTGCAATAATAATAGAAACTAGGAAGATTTTGGATTCATTAAGGAGACTTCATTTGCTGGAGTTGAAGGTAAAGAAGTTTGGTGGTTTTCCTTGGAGGTGACTTCTAGACTGTGAAAGAGATAGTTTGCCAGATTAACTAAGTCTAGACTAGACGTTAGTTTCCCATTCCATCCACAACTTAAGAATGTGTGTCAGACTTTTATTTATATCTTTCAGCAAAATGTGAGTTTAGAGACTCTGTTATGTGCCTGGTCTATAGTCTAAGTTGTTACCAGTTTCCCAGCCCAATTATTTTTTATTTCTCCATCTTCACATTTCCTAATCATTAACTCTTAAGCCTGCCTTTTGAGACTTAGGGGAGGGTTGGGAGGCTAAAGTAAGTGTGTTTTACTTTGAAGGACAGGGACAAAGGATTTCAATCTCCCCACCTTTTTTTTTTGACACTCCTCAATGTTGAGAGGAACAGGTATTGGAGAAGAAAGAGAATAGTGTTTTGGATAAAGAAATTAATCATAAACTCAACAGAGGAACTCAGTTTTAAGGGTACTCAGTTTCAGGCCTGACCTTCACTGACAAGCATATGAACTAGTTGATTTAAGTCAGAAAAACCAGGTTGATCAATTTAAGTGACTATATTAAAATTTTCAGCAAATCTGTGAGGATCTTCAGTTACTTTGGGAAATCTTTGACTATGGCTCACAGTTCAACTTTACTCCAGGGAATATAAGAAATTAAGGGTGGGCTTCCCTGGTGGTGCAGTGGTTGAGAGTCCACCTGCCGATGCATGGGACGCGGGTTCGTCCCTGTCCAGGAAGATACCGCATGCCTCGGAGCAGCTAGGCCCATGAGCCATGACCTCTGAGCCTGCACATCTGCATCCTGTGCTCCGCAATGGGAGAGGCCACACAGTGAGAGGCCTGCGTAAAAAAGAAATTAAGGGTTTAACCTCTGGATCCTCAGAAGTCTTAATCTTAAAGGGGCTGTTTCTGACAAGTTCAGAGGAAAAGGGAGTGAGGGCAATTTCACAGAAAAAGGGACGTTCAGTGAGATAATTAGTATGGGGTAACCGAGGGTATAAAGGAGGCATAGGCTTTATAGAAGGAAAGGAGAATGGTGGTGCCAGGGGAGGCACCTGTCCATAGGGATCCAAGGGAGAGGGACATAATGACACCAGAGACAGGGTCCAAGACAAAGAAGCCAAGGGAGAAGAGCCTGAGACTTTGGGAACTATTTCATCTTTTTTAAATTATTTATTTAACTCAGTTAATCTTAAAATATTTTTTTGTGGAGAGGCAATTTTAGAAATCTGATTGAGTGGGACATCTCAAAATACTAATCAAAATAGTCCTTCCACTCTGTTCTGGAAATTTGTGATCTATTATAATCCAATGCAGTTTAAAAAAATAAGTTTGGGGATTTCAAAAGTTATCCATAATGGCCATTGATATTCTAAGTTGCTTTTGGTTAGGTTGGTCAATTTAGTTAGGAATGGACAAGGTGAAGGGACACAGTTTTTAAACATAAAATCAGCCAGAGTCCCTGTTGGGGGTGGTCACCCTCAAAATATTTAGGCAAATGAGATCTCATTTCTCAGATGTTTTTCCCTAGACTAAAATAACAAATTCAAACAGTTCTCTAATTGCACAGTGAATGACTTTCTTAAGTTGATCTTAGGAATGGTACCCTAGAAAGAGCTATGAGTTCAGCCCATTTTTGGTTTTCATTAAATCTCCTTGGTTTCTTTGAGGATAACTTCTGGTTTTCTGGGTCTCGATTATGCAGGGCAATAATTTATGGTCTATTGCAGCAATGTCTTCAGACTTCTTACAGTCTATATCACCCATAACTTGTTATCCTAAGGTAGAGCTTTACAGGAGACCAACACTGGCTAATCCACAGCCAGTCATTACTTGAAATTTGGAGACTCTGTGTTAAGGATAGGACAGAATAATCAAATAGCTAGCTAAAAAATTCCACTAAGGGATCATACATAGAAAGGAAATTTTGGGAGACCCCTGTAAGTTTTAATGATCACTCAAGAAAGCAGGCTTGATTAGCAACAAAACCAAGCAAGCTTGCTTAGCAATAAAACCATACAATAGAAGCATAAGACATGCCCCAAAACAATAAAATAATGGTGGAATGAGACCTATATCCTGCCCACTGAGGTCAGCAAGTTAATGATCCTTGAGAAAGAGCTTTCTCTGCATGTACTAAGAGCAAAAATATAGGGAAAGGTGACATTATACTTTAATATGAGATGATTTACCTTACTTTAGCTTATGTTACCACCCTTCTGCTGATTAAAATAGCACCATGACAGTCCTGGTTGGGCCATATAGGGACAAAAAATCTCCCCGCTCAACATGGAGATGGAGATGATGATGGAAGCCTGACTTCTACTCAAGAAAAAGGAAGAAGATGGTCTTCTCCTTTCCACTTTTCCTATGATTATAAAACTGTATCCCCATTTGTTTTCATGGTGGTACTCTCTTGCCTGCCTGCTTGTATTCTTCACAAGCATCCTATATGAATAATTTACTTCTTACCTATCACTTTACCTCTCATTGAATTCTTTCTGTGCTGAGACTTAAAGAACCTGAACTCCACTGAGCCCTGAGACATGTTCTGAGGTTTCATCTGTATGATCACAAATATTTGTGAGGGTGAAATTAGGGCAGAGGCCTCAACACTCTCCACTTGTCCCATTTTACAGAAAAGCACTCAAATGGCAGATAGAGATAGAGCTCCAGCTTTCTGATACTTTTTCCCAAGCAATTTCTATTTCAAATAATAATGCGAAGTAACACCAAAAGCAGAAGAATAAATGGAGTCTACTCTCAATTCTGCTCCATAATTATCAATAGTTACTTTATCTGTGAGTGTTTTCCTTGAAAACTCTTTTGTTTTCTTCTTTAGTCATCCTGAATGATTCAGTGTGATTTTGATGGAATGTCTCTGGAGATCACTAAGCAGATACCATTTGAATGCAGAAATCAGCAATTATCTTTTAAGTACAGAAAACAATGATTGTATTATTCTAGGAAATCGTCATTTAAATTAAGCAAATTATTTGAATTGTTAATAGATAGTCAACATGACATTAATTAAACCATTTGACAATAGTTCTTCCTATAGACTAAACTCAGTTTCTTTACTGGCTTTTTTAAAACACAGAGTAAATCTTCTACATTTGAAGTTTTGATTTGATATCAGTGGTTAAATATTTTTTTCACCCTGAAAATGATTGTAGCAATATTCAGTGTTCATGAGTAAAAATTTCACTTATTTGTGGCTCAGTAACTGGTTTCAGTTTCCTATCCAAAGCTTCAAAATCACTTTGGGGCTTCCCTGGTGGTGCAGTGGTTGCGAGTCCGCCTGCCGATGCAGGGGGCACGGGTTCGTGCCCCGGTCTGGGAAGATCTCACATGCCACGGAGCGGCTGGGCCCGTGGGCCATGGCCGGTGGGCCTGCGATTCCGGAGCCTGTGCTCCGCAATGGGAGAGGCCACAACAGTGAGAGGCCCGCGTACCGCAAGAAAAAAAAAAAAACACTTTGAAGAGCACCATATAAGTAAATTAAGCCATCAAGTCATCAAGCTGGGAATGTCACACCCAGGAGGGTACTTCCATGCTTATAGCAGCTACTTTGAGGCTCCAACAAGAATTTTCCAGAGCTGAAAGTATTCTCAGGCTCAGAGATTTCATGGAACATAAACCTTTACTTCAAAAATAAACTTCGTGTTTTGAAAACAAACCATTTATTGTTTGTATAAAAGGTCCCTGAGTTTTTGTTAGGAAACAATTTAATGGCTCCAGTTTATAAAAATTATTGTGGGACAGCGATTACAAATGTAACCTTTACTTTAAGTGCACATGCAATTTGGCCCCTTGGTTTTAACACCATTTTGCTTGGCTTGTGGCACAGAGCACCCAGTTGTGCACAAAATAATTTCTGGAACTCTATTTTTTTTTATTTTATATTTTTTCATTGATTTTTATTTCATAGTGCATAGCTCTTCCTCTCACAAATACAGGAAGATTACAAAATATGTACATATGTACATAAAGTATTGCCAAATTTAAAAAAGGAGTCACTTTATGTAACAGTTATAACTGTTTTAGAATAAACTTGTAAATAGTATCTAAAAACAAATTATTATATATGTGACTGCCATATTTCACAATGTACATAGTTATGGCTGAAAAAAATGCACAACTTAAAAGTTGAGAATTGTGTTTCATTTGGCAGGCAAAACTGAGGACTTAAGCCTGGGATGGGACACAACCTCTCAGATAGCTCTCAGAGACTGCTTCAAGAGGAAAGGGAAGAGCCAGTATATATAGGAGCTTTTGCAACAAAGACCAGGTAACCAGAACATCAAAAGACTACTGTTAATTAAAGAAAACCAGATACCTCAAGTTAAGGAATTTAGCACTTTTCTGTGTATGGGAAGATGCAAGCATCTGGGCTCACTGAAATCATTCCTTTGATCTGCATCTCAGCTATCTGGAACTGGTATCATTTGCTTTCTCATCCTGAGTCTCCTCAGGGTACGCCATTGAAAGATGGCTGCAGTGACTGACTGCTGGGTGGTGGGCATCCTGTTTCCATCCTGAGTTTACTCAGGGCTCACCATCTGGGGGTGGCTGTAATGTGATGGCTTAATGGCTGCAGCATCCTTCATTTACTGATACGGCAGGCAACATTTTCTTATTGACAATACTGCATTTTATATTAAGAATAAAACTTAAATTTCTTCTGATCTTTAATAGTAAGAAGCAATTTGCCTTTAAATAATGGTTGCAGATTATTTCTGCTATTTCTACAATCTAAGTTATTGCAGTATGAAATTTAACATTTTTAAAGATGTGCAGGACGTATGTAAACACTTTGTATATGTCTTTCTTCAATTACCAAAATAGTGGAGTACACCTTATAGAGACTATGTATGTATGTATAATATAAATATATATATGTATAAGATATATCTTATATATAATAAGATATATCATATATATAAGATATATATAATATATAATAAGATATATATATATATATATATATATATATATATATATATATATATATATATATGCAATAAGACTTAAAGCAAATGGTGCTCAAACTCTTGTATGCCTAGAAAATTACCTGGAATTTCATCCAAAATGAACATTCTGAGACCTGATTCCCAGAGACTGTGATTCAGTGGCCCTGGAATGTGTCCAGGGAATCTGAATTTTAAACCAGTCTCCCAAGATATTACCAGTGCAGGTGGTCTGTCAGCCACAATTGAGTGTGTTGCTCTAAAGCTGCTCATTTAATTACCAGTTGTATGATAACATGTATTTAAAGAAATGCCATTTCAATTTAAAGAGGCACCATAGAGACTCCTCTTTTGTATTACTAGATGCATGTATAATTAGTTTCATCACATTTTAGTTTATATGCATTATATTTTATTGAAAAATATTTTGTGCACAAAATGCTACTCTGTGCTTGAATGCCTATAATATTCAAAAAGCCTGACTCTAGGTAACCCTTGACTCTTCCAAAGAAATCAATCTGCTCGAAAAAATTAAGTTCTGTTACCTGTGAAGATCAAGCACTTTCAAGTTGCAAGTGACAGAAACCGAATGCAAACCGCCTGAAGCGAACCAAATTTATTGGTTACAGAACTAAAATGTTCATGGTTTTGAGGGAATGAAGTTCAGTTGCTGGTTGAGCATGGTGGACATGTTGGAACTGGAGAACAGACCTGCCTTTGGGAAGGTGTTGGGAGTGGGAGATGTTGCAGGTAAGAGGGCAAAATGAGGGTAGTGTGTAGGTCCTCATGGGAGGAAGACCCACCAGGAAGGGCACTACCTGGAGGGTCTGGGGACGGGGGCGGGGGGAGTCTAGGCAGGTGATTTGCACCAGAGAAGTTTGGCAGGATGTGATCAGGTAGAAGTCCTGGAAATTGGACAGGGAATGACCAGCAGGTAAGGAATAGGGAGGTAGACAGAGTAAAGAATGTCAGTCAGCCAGAATCAGGGTTTCACTTATAGTTGGATCTAGATGCTCAAAAGATAGCTTCAAGTACCTGGGGTTTTTTTTGTTTTTTTTGTTTTTTGTTTTCCATCTCTCAGCTCTGCTTTCCTCTGTGTTAGCTTCACTCTCAGGCAGATTCTCCCATGAGGAACAAGATGGTGGCCACCAATTTAGTAATCCCCAAACTGGGTCTCATTGGTCTGGCTTGGGTCAAGGCCAATCTTTGACCCAGTCATTGTGGCCAGAAATGCCCTATTAGGCCATGTGTTCATCTCTGGAGACAGGAATGGGTTACAGCTATTGAATCACAAATGTTGCCCCAAAGAAAAATGTTCCTGCTATTCCCAGCAGGAAGGGGATAATGAAAACCAGGCAGAGAAAGTTCAGTCTGTCTACCATAGACTTGATGATACTTATCCTACTCTGGATCAGCAGTCTGACAGGGAAGGGAACTCACACACTGGATTTTCCTTTCCCCCAAAGGGGACTTTTTTTTTTCCTAAAATGAATAAAGCAAGCAATTTTATTCCAAAGTGTTTGAATTAAGCAAACTGTGCCTATTCCTTCTTGGGAAAATATCAGAAAGGAACCCAATGTTACAGACTGCAGTTAGGTCTAAGTGCAGTCACAGGAACCTGTGTTTTCTGCTTCAAGGTTGCATGTTAATGAATTTTTTCCACTAGATATGTTGAGCCTACATACCTAATTAATTTTGCTTGAAATTCATAATTATTTAGTTTGATGGAGGCCATTTTCTATAGATGCATAAAGTTTAGGGGGAAAAAATGCTGGCAACCTCTTGTTCCTTTAAGTCAATTACCAAAGGCTGAGATCAGAGCTGTTTGCTACAGAGTTCTCAAAATATCACAGAGAAAAGCAGTTCAGTCTTTATTATGACCTTTACTGACTCACTTATGAGTATTAACCAAGATGCTCTGCATCAAGTCTCTTGACAAAAACAGGTTTTGGATTTTGCTCTGTCTTTCTATTTATAGCTTGCATTTTCACTTATTCATTATCAGGGAACGACGTTAAGGTAAGGAAGTTTATAAGTAAAGTTGTTTCTCCATTACCCTTTTCCTTTTACCTAAAGAAAGCTTCCTCTGCTTGGCCCCCTGGTATAATTAGGCTCCCTTTCTCTTATTTTTGTTTGTATACTGTGTTAGTATGATGCCTTGTATACAACGAGTGTTCAATAAATGTCACTAATTAATGACTCAACACAGGATCAACATGTTTTGCATTATGCCACCATTCACTGAAACACTGTGGAGACATTGCTGAGGCAGTTTGGAACTCTGCCAAGATCTAGGCATTTGGGCATTTTACCAGAGACTTGGGAAATTCCAAACATGAGATTTTTAAAAAAATATATCGCTTCCTTTTTTTAAAAAATCAAAACATAACACTTTTATTTGTTAATGCTCAAAACATAAAGGGAGCACAATTAATAAAATGAGGTGTATTTAGGAAGACTATTAAACTCTATCTAGATGTTGGCAGCCTTAGCACTCAAGATTTCAACATCTGACTGCAGAGAAGTAACTCCAACGTGTATAATCCATACATAACTTGTGTGATCACAGAGATTGAGCCGTTTCTGCCCTTTCTCACGTCACATTTCCTCCTCTGCAGGCCTGATATAGTAACAAGGGTATTTATCATTTTCAGATCAGTGTAGAAAACAGAGAACCGGCCAGGAAAGCAGACTCTTGTTCTGCCCCCGCAGTCTCCTGGCCATTGTGAGGGGGATAGATGGCATCCTCCCGCATAGCACTCAAGCACTGAAAAGTTCAAGGGCATGGAGGGCTTATGTCTGTCAGCTCCTTCCTTTGGTAGCTTGTAGGAAAACTGTTAGAAGTCATCATGGGAAGAGAGAGGAGGGAGGAGAGAGAGTGGCGGGATCTCATGGCCAGATGTCCAGAAACCAAATCATAATCATCTTCTCAACTAGTGTCCTTGAATTCCTTGAGCTATTCGTGATTCTTATAACCTCGAGTATCTGTTTATGTCATCAGTGTCAGTTCAAATCATGGATTCCATGGACAGTTTGATAAATGATCTTCAATTTTATCGCAGGCAAACGCATTATCATTCCATCAACGGTTTTGTTTGTGTGAGCACTTAGGGAATGTGTCCACAGATCTGTTTCTAGGTAAAAATTTAGTTTTAAGAGTGTTGCCTTGCCAATTTTTACAGGTTTCTACTTTGTGTATATCTGGATTTTTGCCCCAAATGCCTCCCCCCAACAGGCATGCAAGCGAACCTGAGGTAGAAATATTATGTGTCTGGTTACTTGATTCTTGCTTATCACAGGCAACTAACTACTAACTACTAACACCAATACCTAACTAGCACCCAGATCAAGAAACAGAACGTCATCGGTGTCATGAAAACCATCACCATTTCCTCCAATCTCCAATCATTACTCTTCCAAGGGTAGCCACTATCCTGACTTGTAATACTATAAATTAGTTTGCCAGTTTTTGAATATTTAATAAATAGAATCATATAATACGTACTTGACTTTTTTCCCTCAACATTATGTTTGTAAGATTCACCCGGACTGTCACATAAAGTTGAAGTCCCTGCTAACATTATTGTGATGTCTGCCAAGGAAACTGTCTATTGTCACGTTAACGCAACAAAAATGAGGACCAACCTTGACTCCAAGTTCTCCTTCACTTGAGGCATCTTGACTCTTGGCATTTACAGTTGTTCGATTACTGAACGGTGTCAGATTTCTATGGCTCTGAGTGCTGGCTCGCATTACAGTTAAGTGGAAGCAAGAAAACCCCGGCAGCCTTTCATGGAAAGAAAGGCTGCCACAATTTCAGGTTTTGTGGTAAACAAACAGAGAAACGAGAGGTGTCATCTCTTGAGTTTTCCAAGATTTTGACAGAAGGCAGTTGTGGAGTTGGGGACATCAGTAGGTCATGTCAGAACTGGGGATCAGACCCATCTCTACCTCTGGGAAGGTGGTGGGTGAGGGTGTTGCTGGGAGAAGAGGAGGGATGAGGACAGTGTGCAGGTTCAGGGCAGGGAAGGAGAGGCAACAGAGGGTCCCAACACCCAGAGAATCTAGGGACCGGAAGGTGGTGATCCAGACAAGTAGCCTGCGCTAGGAAGGTGGATGTGAGGGATGAGCAGATGAATATCCTGGCAGGTGGGCTAAGCATGACCGGAGGTGGTGGGAAGGAAGGAAGTAGTCACAATCAAGAGTGCTAGTCAACCAAAGTCATGGTGCCATCTGGAGTTAAGGGGTAGACCCTAATCTTGGGGGATGGGGGTTACAAGAAGAACAGTAAGACAGAAGAAGCACAGTGATTAATCCTAAAGCATTCTGGATGTCATTTGAATGTCAGACACTGAACTGGGCTCTAGATTGTATTCATTTATTTGTTTATTCATTCATTTATTCAACAAGTTTTAATTGAGCATCTACTATGTGTGAGGCACTGTTCAAGGCATGGGATAGAGCAGTGAAGAAAACAAAATTCTTGCCCCTTTGGATCTTATATTTTCATAAGGGAGGCAGACATCAAACAAAATAAATAAACTTTTTGCCAGGTTATCAGGCAATAAGTGCTCTGGAGAAAGATAAACCCAGGTGGAGAGACAGGGAGTATGGAGGATTCAAATTTTAAATAAAGAGACCAGGGAAAGCCTCACTGAGAAGGTGACCTTTGGGCATATCCTTGAAGGAGGTGAGGGGGTGAGCCCACAGATACCTGGAGGGGACCATTACAGGCAGAGGAAACAGCTGGTGCAGAAGTGAGTGAGAGCGTGTCTGGTGTATTCAGAGGACAGCAAGGAGGCCAGGTGGCTGGATTTGTACAAGTGAGGGGCAGAAAGGAAGATGAGAGAGGAAGCCGGTGAGGGATGCAGGTGAGGAAATCATCTAAGCCATTTTAAGCCGGTTGTTCTCAACTGGGGTCAGTTTGTCTCCCAGGGGACATTTGGGACTGTCTGGAGACATTTTTGGTTGACACCAATGGGGACTTTTTTTTTTTTTCCAAGTGAGACTTTAAACAATTCAAAATGGGCTCTTTATATGCACAGGAAGCTCCCATCCGGGCAAATAGTGGCCAGCAGCTCGGACACTAGCATTAGATTTCAAAATAGTCTCTGTAAATAGAAGTAGTCAGAAACAAACAGATATGAAGTCGTTTCATAAAACCTGTTATTGAAGAGTCTATTATACATAAAGAACAGTGTACACATCATAAATGCACATACTGATGCATCTCCACAAGCAAAACACCAATACCTAACTAGCACCCAGATCAAGAAACAGAACGTCATCGGTGTCATGAAAACCTTCACCATTTCCCCCAAACTCCAATCATTACTCTTCCAAGAGTAGCCACCATCCTGACTTGTAATACTATAAATTAGTTTGCCAGTTTTTGAACGTTTTATAAATAGAATCATATAATACGTACTTGACTTTTTCCCCTCAACATTATGGTTGTAAGATTCACCCATGCTGTCACGTAAAGTTGTAGATTGTTCATTCTCATTGTCATATAATATGCCATTGTGTGAAGATAAAATAGTCTATTCTACTTGGATGGGCATTTGGATAGTTTCCAGTTTCAGGTTATTACGAGTAGCGCTCTATGAAAATTCCAGTACATGCCTTTTAGTGAACACATGTATACATCTAGGAGTGGAATTGCAGGGTTGTAGGAGAGAAAAGATGTCTTAATAAGATGAAATGTAGCATATTATAGCTAGACCAGTAAACAAGTTGTATAAATATGATAGGGAAGATTTGGATTAGTTCAAGAATGAAAGAAAAAGCCCAGAGCCCAGGATAGAAAACACTGCAACAGCAAGGATGCAAAGTAGAGTGTAGTTGGAGCTACAGAGAACAATGTGTGTAGATAGGCATGTAACTTGCAGAAATCAAGTGGCAGCCATGTGGGGTAGTAAGGGGCTTGGGTAGGAGTCAGAAAGACTGGAGTGTGAACCTTGCTCTACCAAATATGACTGTGTGACTTGGGTGCATCACTTGACAGCTCGAAGCTTTGACTTTTCCATTGCAGGAAATACAGGCTGTTGAGAAGATTAAATTCATTCATTCAATACCTATTGAGTGAATACCTACCTATGTACAGGGTACTGGGGACTCAGTGGTGAACAAAAAAGAAGGGTCCTTGTCCTCATTGATTTTACTGGGAATAATACACTGAACGACGATCAGTTAATTACAATTATGGTAAGTTCAATGAAGGGATCAAACCTAGTCTGGGGGTCAGGGAGGCTTCTCTGAGGCCAAGCAGACATGAGCCAGGACAAGGGTTGGGGTGAGAATTGCAGGCAGATGAAACAGCACAAGGGAAATCTAAGGAGGGAAGAAGCTTGGCAGGTGTGAGGAAAAGAGACGGGTGTGAGTGTGCAGACAGAAGGCACATGGAGGAGCAGGGAGAGATGAGATGGGGGACAGGCAGACTTTTTAAGTGATGAAATTTACAACAATTGATTTTTTTTTTTTTTTTTTTTTTTTTC
>NW_006795398.1:474856-501902 GCF_000442215.2 Lipotes vexillifer
CATGGCTCACGGGCCCAGCCGCTCCGCTGCACGTGGGGTCTTCCTGGATCGGGGCACGAACCCGTGTCCCCTGCATCCGCAGGCAGACTGTCAACCGCTGCGCCACCAGGGAAGCCCAACAATTGATTTTTAAAGGTTTTAAACTGAAAGTAAGGAGAGAGCTGGGAAATGGACAAAATCGGTTAAGTGCAAAGATACAGATTGATTTGTGCATTTCCATATTTATCCATGAATTCATTTACGTTTATGGGATGTGGGACTACCAAGTGAATCTCATAGTGTATGCAATTATTTGAGTTTCCATAACTATTAAATGGATGAATACATAAATAGTAATTTATGAAGTTAACACAACTTGAAAAAAATCTTTAATATTGTTTAATTCTTTTTGCTCTGATATTAACTTAGTTTGAGTAGATCACTCTAGTAACAGTAGCTAATATTTATTGTGTTACTGTGTACCAACTTCCACAAGTATATATTCTCATTTAATCCTCATCCCAACAATCCAGGGAGGTATGTTTTATTACTATCCGCGTTTTACTGATGGGGAAGTAAACACTGAAAGGAACACTGACCCACTTGCCTGAAATCACCCGGTTAGTAAGCACACTCAGGCAGTCTGACTCCAGCCCACAAGCTCTCAATGACTACTCTTTATAGCTTCCAGAAAGAGGTCACAAACATGCCAACACGAACATCTGGTCGGTTGGATTGTTCCACTTCTCATTGTAAATTAATAAATTAACATTGTGCAGTACACATTCATCTCTGGCAAGTTGATTAGCATGACTCGATTCCCTAGGGCTTCATCCCCTCATAGTGCACTAAGAAGGCTGAGCTTTCAGACTTGCCAGTCCGGCTGTGGATCCATGACTGCACCTCAGGAGAGTGATAGGTGCAGAGATTGGGGAGGGTCCAAATCCTGCCGGCCTTGGAGACCATGGAAGTGTTTCACATTGTTCTCTTAGTGCAGAAGAAAGCAATGTGATTGGTTAGGAGGTGATTGAAATAGTCTGGGTGAGAGAGAAAGATTTCGTACCTCTTTCAGATCTGCATGGAAAGAGTTCTTTGATGGATTGGAGATGTCTGCCATGAGAGCTGGATCAGCAACTGGTAGCACATATGCAGAGGAGTGCTTTAATAAGGATCTTCAAGTACAGATAAGATTCTTACACTGATGATTTTGAGTCATTTTTCTCTATAAAAATAATTAAAATATAACATGAAATATTATATGATATGAAAGATAGGCTTAAACTATAAAAGGATTTCTTTTTAATTAAAAAAAGCAGTACCTAATGGACAGTGGATTATAGAGGCTTACAGAATTGACCTTGGGTTCAGAAATATTCATGGGCAATGCACTGCAAACAGAGGGTTCCATAGGCAAATTAATTTGACTTAGGTCAAATACTTTATCCCCTCGTAGAGATCCATGATGCATATGAGCAAGTTAAAGGTTCAGGAAATGAAGCACGCTGCAAGAAACCTCTTTAATTCTCTTGCACCAGAATTTTCCAAATTGATGTGACCGTGGAAATTTATTTTCATCTAACACTTATTAACATATCAGAGAAACATGATAACATCTGCACTGATATTGTGTTATAATAGCATGATGCTGTGCTACAAAATTTGGAATGCCATCTTTTTTGGTCCTGGATTTTGTGGAGCTCAATCAGTGGGAGAAAGAGAGAGAGGGAGGAAGAGACCAGTCTGCAGTATTTGCTTGTTTTCAGAGAACCATTCTCGCTTAATAAGAATTGGTTGTATATATGGTTGTATGTTGATTGTATATTGGTTGTATATGTATGACTTTGCGACTGACGATATTTAACCTTTGGCTGATAAAGGTCAATTCCTAGCCTGAACCCATGTTCTGAAGTCCCTTGAATCTGAATGACCCAGCAGACACACAGATTCCACAGATGTGGGCCAGTCTCAGAACACTAGGGCTGATTCATTTGAAAAGTTTCCAACTTTCAGTTCACTGCTTGGTACATAAAAGGCACTCCACAAATATCTTTTGAGTAAATGAATGAATACGTAACTGAATAATAATGGACACTATTTGTTCTCACAAGGAAAGCTAAGTATGAAACTACTAGGTATTGTACCAAATCAAGGAGAAATTTTCAATTAAACAATAAGTCTGAGAAATAAACATTTCTTTTTTTTTGTTTTATGGAGAATTAGCAAGTTAGATCTACTTTTGTTTAAGTTATACATACTGAAGAAAGTAGTGTCTTTGGGCAAAAACTGGTTAATGTTATTGAGTAACTTTGTCCTTTAATAACTTGGATATGTTTGTATTATCAATTAGACAAGTCACATAATCTCCTTGTTTTCTTGTCTCCTGGACTAGGTGATCTCTAAAGATCTTTTCAGTTCAAAAGTGTCTGTGAATCTGTTCACTTAAAAATGTTATGCTTTGTGCTTGCAACATTGGGAAAGTGCATAATATTCATTATAAAACCAGGTCTGAGTCCAGATTGAAAGAGCCCCAGGAAAGCAGAGAATTCCAGAACATTTTGCAAGAATATCCTCACTCATTAAAGGAATGTTCATAAGAGGAAAACAAGAGCTCTGTTAACAGATTTCCCTGCAGAAGAGCTGTGTGAAGGCCCCTTCACTAAATATATCATGCTTAGAGAGGGCAACGGTCTCCTCTGTGGCTGTCTTGATGAGCACAGGTAAGCACGGGTCAACAAGGGCACTGGTGTGACACGGACCCTATTATGAGCCAACACTTATATGTGCTTATTAAGTAGCAGCCACTGTTCTAAATGCTCTAGTTATACTAAATTCGTTTAATCCTGACAACAACCCTATGAAGTAGGTGTAATGATTATGAAAATGAGGATTTTACAGATGGGTAAACTGGGGCATAAGAGGTTAAATTTGCCCAGGATTATGGACCTAATAAGTGATGGACCCATATTTGAACCCAGGTAGTAGAGATCTAGTAGTCCTGCTTGACCACTCTGCTCTACTGCCATCTCAGGATATTGTCTAGCCTTTGATGAAAGCTGAAATAGTCCAAGTCACCCCACATTTATGGAGAGCCCACTCTGCTAAATGCTGCTGGGGACTGAGGGGGGTGAAATGATGAGGACTTCATTACTGTGCTTACCCAGCTAAGAAATAAGCAACTCTGTCCCGGCAGAATGGAATGAATTACTAGAATAGAAATTCTGGGGAAAGAAGAAGGTAGAATTTGAGCGAGCCCTGAAGGATGTAATTTTGATAGATAAAGTGGAAGGAGAACATTTCAGGTTCAAGCAACAGCATGGATTATACGGTGTGTCAAATAGGCTTGTCTGCATAGATTGTGAGACGGGCAGTAGGGAGATGATGGGTGGCTTTTAGAAGGTTCTGAACACTGTGCTAAGGAGACTAAATGTAATTCTATAGGCAACAAGGAGCAATTTGGCTTTTCCTTGGAGTATAATTCTGGAGATAGCATGGTGGGCTATAGCCTAAGTAGGAAGAGAAATTAAATCAGGGCAGTTTCAGTAACAAATGTAAAAAGGGATGGCGTAGTGGATATTGTGATATAGTGCCCAGACCCCCCTTCAGGAACAAAGATCTTACTCTCTAAGTCACCGGGAATGCTGCCATCAGAGAGCCCTCAGCTGTCAAGCCCCTTTATCCGAGGTCATGCCCTCTTGCCGGGATGACTGGCATCCAGTGACTGATTGCTGCAGGGGTATAAAGGCCCCTACCCCTCACTCCAGCTGGGGACAGCTCTGAAGGATCATCCCAGCTTCAGAACTCCTTGCATTGCAGTTGAACTTTTTTCTCTGCCCAATCCTGCCTCCTTCCTTTTCTCTTCGAAAGGCTGTTATCCCAAGAGCACTCCCTAATCAACCTCCTCCTTCCTGCTTTAAGTCTTCACTTCATCCTGGGAAACTCAACCTGCTTCCAACGGCTGCATGGTGCTTTGCAGGAACAAAACCCACAGTTGGGCATCTCTGCGGGTATGTAGCAAGTGAAAGAGAAGGCAAGTCAAAGATGCCCAACCAACGTAGCTAGAAGAATCACGGTCTAAGCTAGCATGGTGTCTCCACTGGACAACTGTAAAAGGCCCATTAATGACCTCCCTGTTTCTCTTCTTGACCATCACAGCGATGATCCACTGTTCACACATATGCCAGAGGGATCACATACAGAAGAAAATAAAAAGTCCTTATCCTCCCTACAATGCACCCCCTAACCTGGCCCCCTGATGCCTCTCCAACCTCTCCATGCTTCCCACGCTACCCACGTTCCAGCCACACTGGCCTCTTTGCATTTCTGGGACATTCAGCCATGCACATACTGGTCCCCGGATATTCCCTAGGTTCCATCTCTCATTTAATTTGTACCTCTTTGTTCAAAAACTCCTTCCCTGGGAGGGCCCCCCAGTTACCCCATTTAGAATAGCAACCTCTGTCATTTTCTATCTCTCAAACCCACTTTATTTTTTTTGCAAAGTACTTATTTCAAGTTGACATTGACATTGTATTATTTACCTATTTGATGGTGTGTTTTTCCCTCTAGAATGAGAGCTCCATGAGGACAAGAATTGTGTCCTTCTCTGTTATATCTCTGGTCAGGAACATAATTTGTGTAGAAGTTAATGAAAACCAGGGACATAGGAGGAGTGTACTTTCAGTAGAAAGAAAAATGAGTTTCATTTTGAATATGTTGAATCTGAACAGTCTTTAGAATAGTCACATCAGAAGTTTAGAAGACAGTTACCAATTCAGGTTTCTAGGTAAAGACGGAGAAGTGGAAGCTCCTCAGAGTGTCCAGTACCCTGTAAAGTGAATGGGGGAGAATAAGCTAGAACAGCAGTTCCCAAGTTGCTCTGGGGAATATTAGTCTCATGAGGGGCTCTTTGAAAAAAAGAATAGCATGGCCATATTCTTTCAATGGAACAGAACCCAATCCAAACAGATGTAATAAAAGAATAATAAATAAGCAAAGAAAGAGACAGAAACAGAGAGAGAGACAGAGAAAGGAAGGAAGGGGAAGGGGACTTAATGGCTCAAGTAACTGCAAAGTCCAGAGTCTTAGGCTGGTCCAGATCCAGGGACTCAAAGAGCGATACCAGAACTTGGTCTCTCTTCACCTCTCAGCTCTGTCCCTCTCTTCTCTGAGTTACTGCACTCTCAGCCGGCCTCCTTTGAGATGGACCAAATGGCAAGTAGATCACCAGAATTGATTCCAATTCCTTCAATCAGCAAACCCAGCTGAACACACCGCCTCTTCCACAACAGTTTACCCCACCAAAAAAAAAAAAAAAAATTCAAGGAATCAGACCTAAGGAGCTGGTCTGGCTTGAGTCATGCACCCAGAGGGATGTGTTCTGATTCTGAGTCTGGGATGTATCTGATATGGTGTGCTAGAGGCCCCTACAACTCAACTCTGCACATCTCTTCCCAACTCCACATTCAGTAATTTCACTTGGTAGCTTGAAACTGGCCACGGTGGTATTTATACCATGGAAATTGGCAAATGCTATAAATCAAGGCTTTTTTTCTGTGGAGAATTGGTTGTTAAATACTTACCAGCACATCACTCATCTTATGACCATTTCTAAAGCAAGGCAATGGGAAATCGACCCCCAGAACTGAAGGACTAAGAATGGGGTAGGGGCGGCTCTCTAATGGGAAATCAGGATATTGTTACAGAAAGAAGGGAGAATGAATGTTGGGCGGTGTCCTCTACGCCGTATATTATGTTATATTGTATTTTCACATTGCATCACATCACATTATATTATAATTGGAGATCTGTAATGAACTAATGGCTCTACAATGGCCTATAATCTAAAAAGCTGTTTGACTTTATTTAACCCATTGTCACCCAAACTTCTCTGATTAGGGAGTCCCTTTTTTTTAAAAACTCAGATTCACTTCTTAACATCTTTGGAAACTAGTGAGCCAGAGTATAGAGACAGCAGATAACGGAACTAAGAATAAAAATAATATTAATATGTAGATCTATTGCTGTGTTAGTGGCTGGGAAAAAAATATAATTCTTTTGTTTCCCTCTCCCTTGAATAGCAATTAGAAAATACCTAAAGTAAAGAAAGCGTTGATTTAAAGCCAGCTAAGATGTATGCATATTTTATTTTAACTTTTAGCCAATAAAAAAGGTTTAAAATCAAAGGAACAACAAATTTCCTATATATTTTAGGCTGGATAGTACATGTTAATTTCTAATACTTTTGTGAGCTGTAATTAACCTTGGGTCTTTGAGAAATCAGATGTTAAGGTTTTAAGCATTTAAGCATGAAACTTGGGCTTCCGTGGTGGCGCAGTGGTTGAGAGTCCGCCTGCCGATGCAGGGGAGGCGGGTTCGCGCCCCGGTCCGGGAAGATCCCACGTGCTGCGGAGCGGCTGGGCCCGTGAGCCATGGCTGCTGAGCCTGTGCTCCGCAACGGAAGAGGCCACAACAGTGAGAAGCCCACGTACATCGTAAAAAAAAAAAAAGTATGAAACTTAATCTAGTGATATGATAGGAACAAAAAAGGAAAAACAGAGAACAATAGAAAACTATTTATACTTAACTAATAGGAAATTGATTACCCTCTGACTATGTTTTGAAGGGTCTTAGAGTGCAAACTTCATGAGGATGAGGGCTCTGTTTGTTTTTCTCACTGTTGTATCCTTAGCACTTGTATGTAGTAAGCGGCTCAATGAATATGTGTTGAATATTGAATTTAAAAATCTAAAATTGATGACAGAGGAATGTCTTTATCCCATCTTATGTTTCCTCACAAACCTGCCCGTCACGCATCCCTTCATTTAGGATTGATCTTCCTTCCACAGACCTGATCACAAATCTCCACAGCCACCTAAGAGATTTTATGTTTTTTCATGCTCTCTCCCCAACCCCTTTTTTGCCCTGCATTGCAAACTTAGTAAGGGTTGCATTTCTACCATTTGCAGGAAAGGAATCGTCATTGATCAATCTTCACTCATGTTTATCATACTGAAAACTGTATTTGTGAATTATTGATATTCTTTGTTCTTTAACTGAAATTTCTTATCTCCTAAAGATGGACAAATGTACTGAAAATCCGGGGTTCAGTAAATATAATTTTTGTGTAATTCTAAGAAACTCCTAACAAAACTGCTGTGTGTAAAGATGCTGTTGTACGGCAGAAGCAAAACCTACACTCTCTTTAAATCCATTGGAAGCATCTGGGGATGCTCCTGGCTGTTTGAATACAGAGACACTTTCATTTGGAGGGAAGCAGTAATCCCACAGAGGTAAACGGTAGTGTGAAAATCTGATCGTGGGGTCTCAGTGCAGAGGGGAGAAGCTTGGGGACAGTGGGATGGGCCAGGCCCTGCAGACACAGTCCTGTACGAGATGGCAGAATGCAAATAATACCCAGAAGAAATAGCACATCATCTATCTCACTGAGTAATAAAATCTGAAACAGGGATGTAATGAGAGAAAGAGTTAGATTCATGCCGACAGAGGCAAAGGAGAGGAGCAAATTGCGCTAAGGAGAGACTGGAAAACATTCAGACCAGGCCTTCAGGTTGAGAAGGGCTCTGTATAGCACTCGGTCAAAGCTCAACTTTGTCAGAACCTCACCTACAGCAGCAACAAATTGTAGGTGAGATCCTAGTGAAGCTCCTGAAACTAGAAGCGGCAAAATGGTTAGCAGTCAGATTGGCACTGATAGTGGAACACAGCGTCCAGTAATTAGGAGTGTAGGTTTTGGAGGCAGACTGCAGGGGCTTGAATTACACGGTTGTCAACGTCCGTGTGGCCTCCTTTGTAAATGGGGGCGACAACCCTCCCTGCAACTCACAGGGTTGCAGAGAGGATGGAGTGAGTTGGTACATGGTACCTGGCACTCTGTAAGTGCTCAATAAATGTTCATTGCTGGTATCTAGCAAGTAAGTGTTCTGAACCCTACTTTTAGCCAGTGTCTTCTAAATCATTATAATGACTTTCGAATTAGACTGGAATTCAAATCTTTGTTATTTTACTTCTTTGAGCTTCGGTCTCTTCACCTGTAAGTGGGACTAATACCTATAACACAAAGAAAGTGCCCAGAGCTGAGACTATTCATGTCAATCACCAATCAATACTCATCGCTCAACTTGAGGGTCACAGGTACACCTGTTTCTCCTTCCTAGAGTTAAGAAAAAAATCTAGCGAGCTTAGATTAATCGACGTAGTCCAGGTTAGACCTATCTAGGTGGGGAGAATGAGATTCTATGAGCACTCGAGTTTGAATTGAATGGTATCTTAATTCAGGTAGCGTTAAGGTTTCTGTCAGCTCTTTGAGTGTAAGATTCTGTGATTAAACAGCCAGAAAACCCAGATTTCTTGGGCATGTCACAGAAAAGAATCTCAGAGCTGCAGACTTCTTTGAGAGTGGTGTCCTCAGTTACCTTAAGTTCCAGCAGGGAAATCATCAACAGCAATGTTGCTGTTGGCCGGAGCTGCCACAAGGATGGCCACTTCTGTTTTCCAATATGAGACCCAGGCGGTGTACCAGATTAGGTGCCCAAAGGAAACTCCAGGGACATTGCAGTTATTAAAATTAATTATTTAACTGACTTGGGGAAAGAAAGAGAAAAGCAAGGACAGAGGAGAGAGCTTTGTAAGTCAAAAGGAAGAGATAAAAGTTGAAGGCATGGAGGACCGAAAGATAAGATGTGTGATGTGAGTGGACACATATGCAGAAAAGAGAAGATGGGAGAGGCAGGAAGAGAAACAGGAAAGTGACTGAGTGAGAGGACGGCAAGGATTTGAAATGAAGTTTCAATCAGACAGCAGTTCATTGGGACCTAAAGGGAGGGATGGAGAAGGGGGCAGAGCAGAGGGGGCAGGCAGGGTTTATTCCAGAAAGAGAGGATTTGCTAGTGGCGTCCTCTCCTGCCTTCAGTGGCTCTCTCCACACTCCTGGTACTCCCTCCCCAACCCTAGGCTCTGGCTCTGGGAGTTAGCCTTAACAGCTTAAGACTTTTAACCTCTCAGAAGTATGAGAATTTTAACAGGATTCTTGAGGTGACAGGTCTTAGGACCCAGGGAGTTAACTAAATGTTAGTCTCTCGGGGGAAAGCATCCCCCTTACTCAGTGCTTCTCAAATCAAACCATTTCTAATTCCTAAGCTTTACCCATTGAGGATAACAGGATTTATAACCACCTCCCTACTACATGTAGCCCCAAACAGGCTCATCTACCTGCTTTGATAGATTTAGAAGTGGTAATAATGATACTATCTGTAGCTAATATTTACTGCTTACTTTTTGTCAGGCACATACACCATGCATTCTTCCAAGAGGGATTTGAGGTGGTATACCATGAAAGACATTATAAGAGGGGAGGAAAACCTATTATGTACACCCCTTGCCTGAGGAAAACTATAGAATATTCAACGCAGCACGGTAAGAGGTTTTACAGAAATTAACTCATTTGTCCTCTCTGCCACCCTCTGATAGGTACTTTTAAGTAGGCCTTTTTATAAAGAAAGAAACCGGGAAAACCAAGATTTGATATGATGTCCTTGGCTTGCTTTCGTAGGGCAGAATAAAAAAAAAAATAACTCTATAGGAGTCTCACTACTTACTTTCAACAATAGCAATTTCAAAGTTATTCACCAGAAAACATATATCAGCTCTGCCTGTCATCAAAAGATGGCCAAAACCAATGATGTGTTGTCCAGTGTCCCTGTTAACTTAGACGTTTGAATATCCGTCATATAAGGACGCTTATGACAAATTCCTCTCCAAGCTTGAGCTAGAAAAGACTTTCTCCTAAATAAATTCTGCTTTATGATTCCTTGCACTTGACAATGAGAGTTACAAAAACCTTCATTTCCCCTATTTCATTTGGCTATGGGGAAACCTGGAGCTAAGTTTTGTGCTAAGTTTTAAGGTTTGTTTGTTTTTGTTTTTTTGTTTAATATTTGTCTTTCATTGTAAACCACCTTAAGTCTCTTTGAAAGAAGGCACAGTATAAATAAGCAAAAGACAAAATGCAATCCTGTTGTGGCCACGATGGGGATATAATAATTTACCAAAATAGTTTACATAACACCCCTGAAATCTTTCTATTTGAAAGAGAATATTTTAAACAGAATCTGGGGAAGATAATATCTTTCGTGGTGTTTATTGCATTTTTCATGCCCCTCAAATAACATTCCAAACCACTTTGGGTAAAGAACATAACATCTAGAGAAAATTATCTGATTATTCTCATGTATCTTCCTGTCATATATCTAATTAAAGTTTTGTATCTTGTCCAAAACTGCGCTCTAAAATAAACCAAGTTAAATCTACATTTATTAGTCAGGCTTAAAATGAAGAACAGCTTCACTCATTTCAACTATTCGCTGGCTAATAACTATGCTTAATTTGTAGATTTTTATTTGTTTCCAAAATTTCTTCCAGGAACAAAGCCGTATCTTGTCCCACTGATTGGTAAACAGTATGCATGTTAGATCACACATCCCAAGAAGCCTGCATATGGGACAAGATATGAGTAATTTAATAACAAAACCCCATCATCTCACATTTGCTGCTTTTGTGAGTGATTGATCCTTTCAAAGAATAAAGCCTTTCAATTCCAAAATTTTCATTACAGGTGTGATTATGATTTTTCTTTCACTTAAAGATTTTTTTTTTATATTTAAGCATTTCAAATGAAATCTTACTTACAAAAAACAGAAATGCAGGGAGAAAAGAAAAGCCAATAGCTAGAAAGAAGAGCACAAATCTTGGGCATAAAATAATTAACAAAAGAAATCAGCTCTGCTTATCCAGCAAGTAGTTTAAGTTCAACATTTTTGCTGCTTCATTCCCATTCAATTTTAGCTTATTATATAATCTACCTTCTTACTTCTAATTATGTAATCACTTCCATTTCATTCTTTATTTGTTCAACAAACACTGAATGAGAACTGTCAGACTCTTCATGTTGTACAACATAAACTTCAAACGAAACAATTTTATGTTCTGATACTTAGTTTGCAACATCTTAGGTTTTTTTGTAAAAACAAAAATGTAATTATTATATAAAATAGCATTTACAACATAGACTGGTCTATGACAAGGGAAACAAAAATGGTGTCAATCCTTGGCAGGCGAAATTGAGTTGAAATTCCTTTAAGAATCCACAGTGATTAATTCACCTTTTAAACAATAGTTAAGGAAATTTTACTACTATCAACTCAGATAGCAGGACCATATCAAGTGCTGCACACTGAGTGTCTGGTCATAATCGGAAAATTGCTAACATATTTTTAAAGCCCTGGTTTTGTTATGAGAATATAAAATCCATTATTTCTCATGAAAAGTGTGTCTAACACCGCTTTTCAAACCAGACCTCAGACCTCAGCATGGTGCGGACACCGAGGTGCTCCTTAGAAGCTGTGGCAAGTTCCTGCGTTTCCTAACCTATGAAATGAGGGTATACATTGGAGGCAACTAGCTAATCAAAGCATAAGCTTTAAGGCATCTTTCCAGCCCCACATCCAAAACCCTGGCAGGAGACCTAGCAATACATTCAGGTGGTCATGTTTTTGTACAGCTGGCAAAAGTAAGATATTTTAACCACCATCAGCTGAGATTGAGGTCTCTTTCTATTTGGATTTTTCCCTTTGTCACTTTCCCTTGGGTTGGGTAGTGCTGGAGCAGCTTGGGTGTGCTATATTGTTTTGTTTTTCTTTTTCTTTTGGGAGGACCACCCAAATTGTGTAAATTTCTCATAAAACCTGCATCAACCCTTAGGTGTGATAACAGTACCTATTTTACAGGTGTGTTGTGCAGATCAAATGAGGTGACAGCTGGTGCCAGACACAGTATGTATCCAATAGATGCTAGGCATTATTATTCCCCCAAATGTTTCTATGTCTCTCTCTCTTTTTTTTTCTTTGTATCTTTTTCTCTTTATATATATATATATATATATATATATATATATATATATATATATAAAACAAAGTCACAGAAGTTAGCGTTCTATGTAATTACAATTTTTTCCTACGAGAGGAATTTCTCAACTCCATGTAGGGGCTGCATCACGATTTTCTTAGACCCTAGGCACTTGTGCCTTTGTTGAACCCCTTCGTCCATTAAAAAATTTAAAAATAAGATAAATTTCCCAAACCACCCAGGACTCAAGAACCAGGGTAACGGAAAAATCAACGTTGTACATCTTAAACAGGGGTTCCAGTACACATAGTAGAAGACTGTTTTGCAAACTAGGTCTTAGGGATAATAGGAAGCATTTAGTTTTGGCGTTCAAAATATGCACACAGATGAAGCTGGCCCTTAGAAGACTGGTGGGGACCATGTCTTACTGTGAAACACATAGTTTCATTTAGGGAGCCTACTTTTCAATCAATGTACTTGCTGGTGTTTTGCGCCCATTTTAGTTACATTATCAACAGGGAAATGTTATCTCAGAAAATAAGCTTAGTTTTGCTAATTTAGAAATTGCTCTGGAATTTCATCCAAAGGTCTCTAAAAAACACGTTGGCCTTGGTGCTGTTGCATCAAATAAATCACAAATGAAACAAACAAGCTGGCTTCCTATTGAAGGTGTGTCTGCAGAGCCCTGTGACTCTGCGTGCCAGTGGCACATTTCTGAACGTTGCAAAATTAATTGTGTCGAAGAGAACATCATCAAACGCGTCCGGCATAGAGCGTAAACATCTTCAAACCACGATTCTGCGCCATTCAAAAGCTCTCCAGCTAATTACATTTAGTGCATTACTCTGGAAGAAAATCGAGGCCAAGTGAAATTGCGGAAATGGGAACAATGCAAGGAGGAAAAATCTCACCCCATTAAGGGATCCGTTTTTTCTCCGCACAAATAAGCCCACCACGCCTTGGAGGCAAGACTATATGGCTCCAGGATACTCTCAGAATGCTCCCGCGGGCCCTCTCGGGCTGAGGGAGCCCTGCATCGGGGAGGAGGAAAGTGGCCTGAGTGGCAGCGCCCCAGCCATGGGGGCATTTTAGGTAACTCATAAAATGTAAGCATGTAAGCAATCGCTCCCCCTACCCCCGCCCAGGCGTAGAGGCTGGTTTTCGTGTGCCCTTACGAAGGAAACTAAAACACGGCCCCGCGTCGTCCTCTACTCTATGCAATGTCTGCAAAGCGCACTGACAGCGTTTTGGGAGCTGCTCTCCGCACAGGGCCGCCGCGCGCTAGGCAGGCCTTCCCTGAGCATTTGCACCAGGCTGGGCCGCTCCTCTCCCCGACTCTTCCATGACCTCCCGAGATTGGCCTCGCGACTGGACTCTCCGCGGAAGCACCTCCCTCGGTGCTGGGCCCCCGCGCGCGGCCGCTCCCCTCCTGCTCCCAGGGGCGGCCCCGCGGCGAGCGCCGGACGCGCGCGGCCCCGCCGCGGGGGGCGGTGGCGGGGGCGCGCGGAAGGCTTCCGGCGAGGACGCGCGGGCGGCGGGGCGGGGCCGGGGCCGGGGGGCGGGGCCGGGGCAGCAGCGCCCCCCGCCGAGCGGCGTGCAGGCCCCGCCCCCGCGCGCCGCAGTCACCGCTGGAGCGTCTCGCCACTGGCCGTGGCCGTTACTGTTGCCTCCGCGCGGCTCTGGCGGCGGCGGCGGCGGCGGCTCCCGGGGCTCGCGGAGGGCAGCGGGCCGTCACTCGCCCGTGGCCGCCTGGAGCAGCCCAGCGCTGGGACCGGGGAGGCAAGACGGCGGCGGCGGAGGCGGCGGGTTGTGCCCGGCCCCCCTCCTCTACGCCTCCAGACCCCGCGCGACTGCGGACTCCTGGCAGCCCCCGGGCGGCGGCCGAGGCGGCCAAGCTGACGGCCGGGGATGGCGAGATAGCGGCGCGGGAGCGGCTTGTGAGTACGGGGAGCGGGTGGGCGCGGCGCAAGGCGCGGGGAGTGGGAGCCGCGGAGCCTGGAGCCCAGTCCCGTGGGCGCGTCGCCGCGAGCGCCCGGCGGCCCGCTGGGGGCGGGGGGCATCGCTCCGGCCGGCTTCGGCCCGGGTGTCGGGGAGCGTCCGAGAGGAGTGACCGGGAGCGGGGGGTGGGGCGCGCCAGGTCGCGCCGCTCTCCAAGCACCCTTGGGCCACCCTCGGCTGCCAGAGGACGCCGACTCCCCGGCTGCGAACTTCTGCCCCACGTAGGGCAGCGAGTTCTGAGGCCACAGGCTACCTGGGGGATGGGAAGGAGCTTGAATTTTTATTTTTGTTAAGGTATGTAATCAACCAAGTGATTTCGTGACCCCGTGCCTCAACTTTTCATTAAATTAGTTTTCTGTCCCTTCCGTATTCATGGTGTATTTGATTCACCTGTATTTTATGTGCTTGTATCCGAAGGCGCTATACTGACGAAAACCAGTTAAAGAGTTGGCGATCAAAGTTAGGCTTCGTAAAGGATGACACTTTTAATGCGTCATTTCAAAAGACAGAGCTGGAATCCTGAGTTGTGTCTGACAGAAAACTCTGTGCTTCAAACGCTGTGAATTTACGCCTTGAATAACATAATTCTGGCCTCCACCGTCCGCGTCCCCACCTTTGGCTACCAGAAATATATGAGGTGTTCTATTTGCGGTTGGGTACCTGTGTGCTCCTTTTTGTATGGGTGTGTTATTGCAGTCAAATATTGATATAGCATATATACTGATACTGAATGGCGTTTGTATGGAAATGAATTTTTTGCATTCTTTAATGTGTTCTTTTAAGATACGTTTTTCAACAGAAAGGTTTCAGTTTAAAGTTTGCCTTCTGATTTGTTCGTTTTCAGTTTCAGATTTGTCTTTAAAAAAAAATTTGCTTGGAGTAAAATTAAGTGACTTAGTAGTATCATTTAGTCAGGGGTCCAAAAATGATTCTTAAGTTAAATTTAAAGCAAATTCCCCTCCCCAGAAGAGAAAAATTAAAGCGTTTGTTTAGTGCAAATGATGCTTGCCCCTTCCCTTAAATGCTGATTTTGCCACAGATCTGAACTCACATTTCACTAGTATCGGAGGGTTCCTCGTCTAAGCCTGGAAGGGGAAAGGAAACCTAAGTATAGCGTGTGTTTTTAAAAACACTGTGCTCTTACTTGTTTCTTACGTTGACTTTCTGTTTTAGAGCCAAGGGGAAACTGTTGATTTGGAGGCTTCATTAGGTAGGTACAAGCTCGATTTAGATTTCCCTTCCAAGTGTTGAATTGAGGCTTATTTGCTTTGTAATAGGTGAGATCACAAGTGCTCCTCTCTAGGAGACTGGGATTCTTTTCTGGGAAATAAGGATCAGGAACTTTGCTGTTGAAGAAAACAAACTTTTGTGATTTTTGAAAGCTTTTGCTTATTGATGGTCCTCACTGAATAATATGTTGGCAGTAGTATAAATTATTATGACATTAAGATTTATCATATTAATTTGTGGGACAGGCAACCTATGCACACTGTAGAAGGTTCAGTATGTATAAAAAGCTATAGAGTGGAAAGTATATCTCTCTCCCCACCCCACCCACCAGGCCTCATTGCACCCTGTTCTCCCCAGGACCCAGGGTTACTAACTCCTGTTAGTATCTTTCCAGATAAAGCCTATGCTAGTATAAACATTTTGTATGTGTTCTTTTTATTTGTGTTTCCACAAATGAGGATGCATTGTATACTCTGTTCTGCACCAGCTCCCTGCCCTCCCCTCCCTGCGGAGTGCTAAATCTTGGCAGTCTCTACATCAGTACCTAAGAGCTGTCTCATTCTCTAACAGCTGCTGAGTACTCCATTAAGGATGAAACATAATTTATTTAACCTCTTCTTCATTGCGGTAGGTTGTTTCTACTATTTTGCTGTAGAATTATTGTAAAACATTCGTTTTTGAGGTTTTTAAGTGGATTTCAATCATTCCCAAAGGCCCAAAGGCAGTAGTAACTTACTTCTTTGCATCATGTCCAGGAAATATATGCCCCTTCTCTCCAATGTACACCCTTTTATATAATTTCAAAGCAATCCATAAGGATCTTTGGTGTCTTTGTGGTGAAGCATGAGACATCAAGGCCAGTTACTAAGGTCATATTCCTTGATTAACACCTTAGCTCTTTGTTTCAACAAAAGAAATAAAAGAATAGATATAAGTTGTTAAGAGTAATCTGTAAGAGGGCTTCCCTGGTGGTGCAGTGGTTGAGAGTCCGCCTGCCGATGCAGGGGACATGGGTTCGTGCCCTGGTCTGGGAAGATCCCACATGCCACGGAGTGGCTGGGCCCGTGCACCATGGCTGCTGAGCCTGCGCATCCTGAGCCTGTGCTCTGCAACGGGAGAGGCCACAACAGTGAGAGGCCCGCGTACCCCCCCCCAAAAAAAGAATAATCTGTAAGAAAAATTCTTAAGAGTTTGAATATTTTGAACATGGAGAAAAGGCTTGTACCTTTGATTAAGTAAAAGAATAATGTAAGAAAAATTCTTAAGAGTTTGAATATTTTGAACATGGAGAAAAGGCTTGTACCTTTGATTAAGTTGAAGATAAAGGCAGTTTATCAGTTGTAAAACTTGTTTGCCATTAGGCACTAACATCCCTGCCTTCTGTAGGTTATCACCAGTATCTCATATTTTAATGTTGCTATAGTATGGTTATAAATTGTACACTTTGGGAGAAGGTTATTCATAACTTTTAAGAGGGAGCCTGCTTTTAGAAAATATTTGGCCCTTTTAAGTTAAAATTTGAGGTCTCTTAGAGTGCTTTTAAAACAGAGTAAGTTGTAGAAGTAAGACTAATGCTAGCTAGCACTTGAGCCAAATACAGTATATAATTTGAATATTAGCCAATGTTAAGCTTTATATTTCCATTATGCTTATTTCTGAGAATGATTTTAGGACTAATGTAAGAAACTGTAATAATCCTTTTTTTTTAACTGACCAAACAAATCTTTTCATATTTAAGGTGTTTTCTTTTTCCTTTGTTATTCAGTACCTGTCGTTGTGCTACAAAACTGCTAATATTGCATCTGTTATATTCCAGGCAACTTTCTGGCAACTAAGAATATAGCAGTGCACAGGACAGACAGATCCCCTTCTAATGAGTTCACATCTTAGTGAGGGAGGTGGATAAAAAGCAGAGAAGCAATAAAGGCAATAATATCAGAGAGTGATAAGTGCTGGAAAAGTGATAAAATAGGTTTGCTGTGGCAAACAGGGGCAGGGTAGGGGCTGCTGTTTTAGACTGAGTGGCCCTGGAAGCCTCTCTGAGGTGGAGAGATTTGAACTGAGAGTTGAGTGTGTTTTTGGAGAATGGTGACTCAGGCAGAGGGAACAGCACATGCAAAGGCCCTGCAGTGGGGCTGAGCCTTGCACGCCAGAGGAACAGAGGGCTGCCTGTGTGGCTGGAATTTATGATGAAAAAGTGGCTGGCAGGAGAGAGAAGGCACTGGGATTAGTGTCCTGGGTATTTGCATATGTCAAGGAACATTTATAGAAGTGGGAAGGAGACCTTGGGTGGTGGAGTTCCTCCATCTGCTGGAAGCTCCAGGAGGGCAGGCACCGATCTGCTTGTTCCTCATTGCTTCTCCCGTGCCAGGAACAGCCTTGGTCAGAATGGGCTGTGAATATTTATAGAATTAATGAATAATTAGAGAGTTTAAGAAATAATCTTGCCTGGTTTTGGTCAAAATACCTAGATTTGGGAGTCTTTTAGTTGAGTTTTCCATCTTGGGTCTGGCCCTTGACATTACCAAATCTGATCTGCTGTTAACACATCCTCTCAAATTGTTGCTTTAAGTCAGTTGCATTTGATTTTTATTCCCTGAAATTAGAATATGAAGCCTTAAAAGCATGCCTAATTTTCCAGGACATTATAGTGATTTCTGAGTAATTTAGTTAGAAGTTCCATCTTTGATTTTAGTGGATTAGCCATTTGCCTAAGGGTAAAAATTTCAGAGATGCCTTTTTTGGTATAGTGAATGTTTGAATCCTTTTGGGCAGATGACAGACTAATGAGCACATAAAATGTATGTATTTTATTCAGGTACTTTTATTCTCACAGGAAGAATGTGTGTGTGTTCTATTTTAGGGAGTATCAGGAACTGTGGTATTTCCTCTTCCCAACTTCTAATCTGTTTGTCATTCTGAATATATGTTCCTTTATATTAACTGAAAGCTTGGGAAATGAGTTTTGTGCCAAGCAATTGTTGTAGATGCCTAATTAGAATCTGTTTTTTTTTTTTTTTTTTTTTTTTTTTGGTTTTTGGGTTTCCTAGTTTTTCCCTTACCCATTTTTTTTTTTTTTTGGAAAAATTTTTTTTTTTGGGTTTTCTGCCCATTTTTTAAAAATAAATTTATTTTTGTTTCTCTACTTCTGGCTGTGTTGGGTCTTTGTTGCTGCACGTGGGCTTTCTCTAGTTGCCATGAGCAGGGGCTACTCTTCGTTGCAGTGCGCGGGCTTCTCATTGCGGTGGCTTCTCTTGTTGTAGAGCATGGGGTCTAGGCGTGCGGGCTTCAGTAGTTGTGACACATGGGCTCAGTTGCTCCACGGCATGTGGGATCTTCCTGGACCAGGGCTTGAACATGTATTCCCTGCATTGGCAGGTGGATTCTTAACCACTGCACCATGAGGGAAGCCCCTTTCTGCCCATTTTTTAATTGCGCTCTTTCTTTGATGTTAAGCTGTATGAGCTGTTTGTATATTTTGGAAGTTAATCCCTTGTTGGTAGCATTGTTTGGAAATGTTTTCTCCCAGTCCATAGGTTATCTTTCTCACTGTTGTGGCCTCTCCCATTTGCGGAGCACAGGCTCCGGACGCGCAGGCTCAGCGGCCATGGCTCACGGGCCCAGCCGCTCCGCGGCATGTGGGATCCTCCCGAAACGGGGCACGAACCCGCGTCTCCTGCATCGGCAGGCGGACTCTCAAGCACTGCGCCACCAGGGAAGCCCGAATCTGTTGTTTTTTCTTAACTGTGACTTTTGAGGTCCTGTTCCATATCAGGAGTTGTGATCTTGCAGAATGAGGGGGGTTGATTTTTTATTTCCTCTCCTAATTGGTTGATACCTGAACCCAATAAGTTGTTCCCATATAAGATAATTTTATCTTCCAGCATTCTCTCTTAAGCTCTGTGCACATGCTATGTAAAGGATAGATTCTGTGACTTCAAAATCTTAAATCAAGTTACCTTTGTTTTTCGTCACTCTCCTTGCAGTGAAAGGTCGTCAGGCAAATTGCGGAAGCCCACAAGCATCTGTTTTATAGGTCACTGGTACATTGAGGCTTAGATGCTTGAGTTCAAGTACTTTTACTACTACCTTTATCTTTCCTTTGTGAACTACAGAGATGCAGCAGGTCCAGATTTGTCTTACATTGCCTAAAGTTTACGACACAGGCATTCCTCACCAGTCCTTGCTGCTCCTGTTGCTCGTGTGAGCAGAGGTTGTGCTTATCAAATACTGTTTTATGCGTTTATGTTGGAAGTTGAAGAAAACCTTCTGGTGGGTGAATTTTTCATGTACTTTTGCAGAGAGGTGAGAAAATCTTACCTCTACCCATTCTTCTGGTTTGTAGGGCAGGTACAGAGGAAGACTTGGAATCAGTATGTGCCCGTAGCTGAGAATCTGTATCTGTATTATTGAGTGGCAGTATGCTGGAAGACCACAAGAAGGCGCTAATACTCCCATAAAGTGTGTGGCTCTTCCCTAAGGGTGACTTGGGATACTGAGGCCCCTTGCCTTCTTCTCACTGCTTGCAGGAGCAGCCTTCTCCAAGGAAACCCTGGATCGGAGGACAGTTGAAACAGCGGTGGTGGGAGCATGTGGTGGAAAATAACACGTGGTGGCAGAAGTAATGCTTCCCATTTCTCATACTGAAAATGCTGGTGGGCCAGTGAATTGTAGACATTCTGTGGACAGAATGTGCCTTTGAATTGGGGATGAGGGTAAGCTGGAGAGAGGTGAGACTCCACCATCACGACTTAGTGCTGCAGCCGCCAGCGTGCCACCTTAAAGCTGGGTGCCAGCCTTCCCAGTCCCAGGCTTGGAGACCTGCCGCCACACCAATGGGTCCTGTTTCATGTTTCATGCTGTAGTATTTATAGTGCAGTTAACTCAAAAGCGAAGGAGGCAAGAACATCTTAGGATCCTTTTCAAACACACAGTTAAAATTGGGAGCATAAGTCTTCATCTAACACGAACCTTATCCTGTATCATTCCTTGAAGTTACCTGGATCACCAGAGTTTTACTGTAGATGTAAAATTTGGGAGGAGCGGGCTGAGAGCTTCATTCTGATTTCTAAGGAAGGACTATATATAGTCCTGTATATAACTTAAAATGCAAAGCATTTATGAGTAATAGGAGCTTAAGCATTCAGACAGAACCAAAGAAGGTATAGAATTTAAGGGGCAGAAGGGGCCTCGGATCATCTGGTCAGCTTTTTTAAGTTTACTGATAAACCAAGCCCCAGAGGTGTTCTAATTTGCCTAAGAATCCAGTAGTTCCAGACTGGTGTTTGTAACCACGATTTTGCTGATTCCTAACTGCAGGTTTCTGAGCTCCCCTCTGGAACAGCAGGAGATTTGTGGGGTTCACTGCTGTGTCTCCATAGAACAGTGCCCAGCCCAGATATTTGTTGAATAAATGAATACATAAGAGAATTTTGAGAACTTAAGATTGCACATTAGCTATAAGATAATACTTATAAAATTGGAAAGAATACATGATTTCATGAGTTTCTTTTCTTGTTAAACAGTAGAGCATGTTGCTATTAAAGCCCAAACTATTAAGCCTAATATTAGCCAGATGGGCAAATGAAGATGTGTTTTACTTACTAGCTTGGCAATTTTCAGAGCCTGGTGTCACTAGATCTTATAATATTCATTCTGTTCAGTCTTCTAGGATCTGGTGTCATTTAAGTTTTATATTTTGTATTTGAAAACATATGTACTTTAAAATTTAGCATTTGTTGTCTGAATTGTTTGCTATTTTTCTAGATATGTTTTATCAATAGTTTCACTATTTTTAAAACTTAGAGCCATATAGGGATTTGGTTGGTTACAAACAAATCTAGCTAACCATTAGGTTTTTGGGGATTGTCACTTTCAAATGCTGCTGGTGGGTGTTTCAATTGTTATAACTTTCCAGGAGGGCAATTTTGTTTATTACTCACCGAAAGCCTCAAAAATGTGCCATGTCCCTTAGTCAGGCATTTCCACCACTAGGAATTTAAACTAAGGAAAAAAAAATAAAGTGTGTGCACAGAGACCAGTCTATAGCAGTGGTTCTCGCCTACGCGGTGCCTGTGGGCACCGTATTCCTGTCAGTAGCTTTCTCCCCGCACAGTGATTCTTCACTTGGCGGGAAGTCCACATAGTGGGGTGTCTCAAATTGCGATGGGTGGGATGCTCCCCCAAGCTTGGAAACTCATCTCCAGATTCTGGTGACCTCCACAAAAAGTACACCAAAAACCCAACCTTTAGTTTGCAAAAAATGATTTTTGTAGCTTTCTTTATGATAGTTATAAGCTAGAAACAACTTAAATGCTCAATAATAGGGAGATGGATTACATAAATTGTGGTATATATCAATACTTGTAATGAAAAACCCTTTCTTCATTGACAGTGAGGTAAGAAATATTTATTGATTTGGAAAGATACTCAAAATTTGTAAAGTGAAAAAGCAGATTGCAAAACAGCACGTGTAAGTGGATCTAAGGTTTTTTTGTTTGTTTTTGGAGAAAGAGGTAGAGAGAGCGAGCAAGCGAGCAGGAGTGTGCAGTTTTCTACCTGTTACGTAGGAAAATGGCGGGAAGACTATACACCAGATGTTAGGTGAGAATATCTCCTTGTGCTGAAATTACAGGTGACTACTATTTTTACTTTCCTGAATTTCCTACATAAGGAGCATATTATGTAGTAAAGAGAATGAGAGCAGCTTCCTTTTTTCATTTACTGGTTAGGCAACCCACAGAACTTGGACAAGTTCTGTGTCTGATTTCTTACCTGTAAAAGGGAATAATTCCACCTCATCGTGCCTGCGAGTAGTATGTGTTAGATAAATGTTACCTTTCCCTCACTATTCTGTTAGGATTAAGGCCATTATTCCTACTAATATAGGATTTCTAAGCAGAATAACATATCAACTGTTGTAAGAAGCACTTTATGACATTCTGACAAAATATCTCATTGCTTCTGGTCACTGAGAAATATTTTGTTGAGTTATTATTTACTTTAAAACTGAAATGCTTTCCAATGCCAAGACGTTTTATTTTGAATCAAAAGCTTTTTTTTTTTCTTCGTTTCCTTCTGTTATCGGTTTCCGTAGTTCTGTATGATAAGTTCTCAAAAGTCAGGGTCCGATCTCTTTTCCTTTTATAGAGTTGTTAAAATGAAATGTGATTCATTCATTCAGCAACTGTTAAGGGCCTTTTTTCCCCCAGGCAGCAGGTAAGCATCAGATATGCAGCACTGGGCAGGTTAGACATGCCCCCAATTACTTGCATGACAAGGAAAGTGACCAGAGCACTTCAGGGCCAGGAGGCACACGCACTCAGTAAAAGGTGTGTTAACAGCAGCTAACAATCAAGTGAACCTCATTTCCTCTCCTGTGATTTTAAAAGAAACTGTGTTGTGATGTTACTTTTCAGTGAACACAAACATTGCCTCTTGCTTGTTCTACCAAGTACAGGAGGAGCAGACTAGGTTATTTCACCTTGCCATTTACTGATGATTTAGTGATGACTTGCATTATATATCTGTGAGAATATCCTGGGCTAATAGTATTAAAATTGCTACTCTATATCCTCTGTGAAGGATATGCCTTTTTGAGATTATCTAGTGTAAAATTACTGCTGTGGGTTCCTACTAATAAATTTAGGGTGGATTGAATTTATCGATACCCCATTTGAGAAATTCCAGCACGTGGTCTCACTGAGGATGAGGGCAAAAAGCCTGCAGTTGAAGGTTTCCATTTGACGGTATATAAGAATACATTAATTTTGTAATGTGTTCCTTGTGTAGGGACAGTTTTGGCAGCAGCTGTAAATGTTTTGATATAAAGTACACCCTCAGTGTTCATGAGAAGTGTCTCGGGACCTTTATGACAAATACTGACCTTGCATTTTATTTCCCTGATACAGCCTAATAAAAGAAGACAGTTTCATAAATCATTTTTTCTTGTTCCTGTGTAGAAAGAATGTAGAAGTCATGTCACAGGTTGGAGCCACTAGCAAAGCCAACATTTTATTCTTTCTTTATCTCACATTTTTTCCATCTACACCATTGCTTTCCATGGCCTATTCCACTCCATTGGCCTCCACTGGAACCAGCAGTTAGCTTTCTTTTTTTTAGTGGTGGTGGGGGGATCTCTTTTCACAAAGAAATACCCTTTATCTCTCTTGAGATGTACTGAGTATGTAATAGTAAAGGGAGAGCAACCAAACTGTGTTGACCTGCAGACCTTAGGCTGTTGTCTAGACGTAGAGTTTAGCCAACTTACTCTTTCTCAGATGCAAGCTTCAATAAAAGTACAGGTGACTCTTGGAACTTTTCAGCTCACTTACAAATAGTCAGAGTTGTGATTGCTGTGCTCACCCATTCCATGGGCTGTATTGCTGGGATCAAAAACTCAAATGCTTACAGGGACAGAAGAGGTCACAGACATTGCTGAGTGGGTCTGATCTGCCTTTTGTCTTTACGCTTCTGATAAAAACATATGGAATATTTTACTTCTTAATTCTACTACAAGATAGACAACACTGATAGTCTAGATGAATGGCAACTGAAATTTGTCTCAGTTTTGGGGACCAATAAGGAAAGACACACAGGAAGGTTGGATCTGGAGCAACCTTGAGCTGATGTGAGCTGAGTTTTGAAGGGCGAGTTGGTGTTTGTTAAATGGACAGGGAAGAGTGGGGTGGGAAGGACATTTTGGGTAGAGGGTAAGGTGTGCAGTGACAGAGGACAGCAGAGCCTGCCGTGTTTGTTGGGACTTGAGCACAGGGCCAGTGTGGGTCAGAGGGCAAAGGTAGGTGGGACTGAAGTTAGGCGGCTTGGAACAGCAGAGAGCCTCATGCCATGCTGACAGCTGGCACCTTTTCCGTAGGCCAGGGAAGAGCCATGGAAAATTTCAGGCATGTGAGACCGACGATTCAGAAGGGGGCCTCCAGCTTGTGTCATGGAGGCTTGGGAATCCAGAGACCAGGGAGCAACCTGGCAGGAGTGCAGACCAAGGGGAAGAAGCCCCAACAAGGCCTTAGCCAGGCCCGGCCCTGGAAGTTCGTCTTTACTTTCCTAATAATGTTGAGGCATTATTTCCTAATAGTGACACGTGCAGCAGTAGTGACTCTGCTCTTCCTGTGCTCAATCCATCATGCCCTTTTCTTAAAGCTTTTGATTAAACTCAAATGGTGAGAAAGCATTCAATGTGTTTAAAGCTATCAAACACAGATCTACCGATGCCTTACCCTTACATTGCTAAAAGTTTGAGAGATCCTAAGTGTGGGTGGTTATAAAACAGCGAGTGGGTGAAGTGGGAGTGATGAAGTAGCCGCTTGAGCTAAAGATGTTGGTCAGAGGGCACAAACTTTCAGCTATAAGATGAATAAATTCTGGGGATCTATAGTTAATAATACGGTATTGTATACCTGAAATTTGTTATGAGAGTAAATCTTAAACATTTTTACCACACATGGAAAAGAAAGCTGTGAGGTGACAGATGTCTTAATAACATGGTTGTGGTGATCATTTCACAGCGTACATATGCACACGTCAAATCATCATGCTCTATACTTCAAATCCATACAATTTTATTTGTCAGTTGTACCTCAATAAAGCTGGGGAAAAACAATAGGGAGCAGGTTGCACCTATGGAGAGAAGGGATAAGAATACTTTGAGTAAGGTTTATATTGAAGCAAGAATTTATAATAATTTGGACAGTAATAAAGACAACAATAATAGCTTATGTTTCATATTAATAATCCCTTAATGTTAGATTACCTGCTTACTCATTTTTAGACTAAAAATGAATCCCTCAATTTTAATACCACCAGAGGACAGGATTTTAGATATTATGATAAAATGAGGAGACAAGAGAGTTGTCCGTCTTCTTGTTATTTTGGCAGTTACATTACATTATTGGTCCATTTCACTAACCGGTCTTTTGTGTTTTTCCCACATGCTGATGTTAAGTCATATCTCCTCCAAACTGTATTTGTTTATTTTCTGTGTGTTATTGTCATCATCATAACCATTTTATTTGGGACCCTGGAATTATCAATGCTAAATTTATCTTATTGGATTAGTTTGTTAGATTAATTTGTTAGCATCCTCATTATTATGTGCAGTATATTTGCTACTTTGCCCATTTTTTGGTCCACAAATTTGAGAAATGTGATTCCTGTATCTTCCTCCATTTCATTAATGAAAATGTTAAGAAAAACAGAACTCTGTCACATCTGTCCATAATCTTCGTCTAGGTTGGCATCATTGATTAATTAGCACCCTTTGAGTATCATTGATCACGTGGTGAAAGAGCCCCCTTCACTCATTTTTATACAACCTTCATCTTGCTCATAAACATCTTTCAGACGTCAGGAAAGGTCTTCTTCAAAGCCAGACACTTCATGTCTGATTCTGATGCTGGCTTTCCCAGTTCATTGACCTTGTCAAGTTGGGGGTGAGGTGGGGCTGGCGTGTATTGGATTAGGGTCCCTTTCCTAATGCGTTCTGTAATCTTATCCAGGATCAACGTCAGGCTCACATGTTTCTAGTCTGTAGAATCTGCTGTCTTGATAAGATGCCCATTTCCAAGATAGTTTTGACAAATGACAGTTATTTCAGGTTCTGTTGTATTTTTCATTCTCTGTTCCATCTTACGTAGAAGACTCAAGTAAATGTTAGGTGAATGCTGTGCTTCCACATACTTAGAAGACCTTGTAACCCTGGTCAAATGCTAAAGATTTTATTTTAGTTTTTGGTTTTTTTGAGAAACATTTGTATTCTAAAATGATGCTTAGGATTTTGAGATCTGGGATTGAATAATATGACCAATCAAGAAAAGGCCATTCACTGGGGCTTCCCTGGTGGCACAGTGGTTAAGAATCTGCCTGCCAGTGCAGGGGACACGGGTTCGAGCCCTGTTCCGGGAAGATCCCACAAGCCGCAGAGCAGCTAAGCCCGTGTGCCACAACTACTGAGCCTGCCCTCTAGAGCCCGCAAGCCACAACTGTTGAGCCCGCGTGCCACAACTACTGAAGCCCGCGTGCCTAGAGCCTGTGCTCCACAACAAGAAAAGCTACCGCAGTGAGAAGCCCGCACACCGCGACGAAAGTAGCCCCCCTTGCTGCAACTAGAGAAAGCCCGTGCGCAGAAACAAAGACCCAGTGCGGCCAAAAATAAATAAATAAATTTATTAAAAAAGAAAGAAAAAGCCATTCGAATTCTTTTGGAGAACAGAACTTTCAGATTCCAGCCCTAAAGAATGTTAAAACATTCAGGCACATTTTGGTCAATATCTGTGCCCTGAAGTAATATGTCTTCAAACCGTTTATATTTTGAGATTATTTCAACAGCAAGACAAGAATTTTTTCACGCCCATACATTTTGAAGCAGGTTGTTAACTGGTGCCCCACGAATTCTATTGGGCCTGCAAATGTGTTTTGTTTGGCCCACATACTGTTTTTTTGAAAAATTGGAATTAGTTGCCAGCATTTAAAAGTAAGGTGATTTCACATTAAAGAAAAAAACCCCTGCATTTCTGGCTGTTTTTGAAAACCTTGAAAGTCTGTGACTACACTGGGCGCATGTTCCTAACCGGTGGTAATACAAGAGTTAGGCGCTAGCTGGAGGCCGCCCACCACAGCCCTCACATCCTCCTCACTGTGTTTCCTGCGGCCAGCGTCACCCCTTCATCGGCCTGGCCCTCGGGGGATGTCTGGGCTTACACATGCTGAGTCAAGAGCTAACCAATCGGAAGTGTACTCTGAGTTTGGAGGAGAACAGTAAGATGGTAGCTGTTTGCTGTTGTTTCCTGACATCGACTGCCTGACCTTTGTCCTACTGGAATGGTTGGAAGGGCTTGGTAAAGCAAGTGGTATTTCTGCCAGGAATGGCACTCAGCTGGGCAGGGTGGGGGGAGCAGCATTCCTG
>NW_006795398.1:501929-511921 GCF_000442215.2 Lipotes vexillifer
ATTCCTGCTCACATTCTAGATATCCGAGTTCATAGATGTGACAAGCAAGGTGTCCTAAGAAGAAAACAGCTATAAATTTCTTATGACATTTGAAGTGGGGCAAGTAGACCCTGGGTCATACCTGTGTGGTTTTAGAGATGTGAGGGGATTTGCCCGAGGTCTCATGCCTGCTACCCAGTCAGTGGTGGAGTGGGGACTGGAGCCCTGGATTCCTGACTCCACTTCAGTGAGTATTCTGCTCCACGTTTTTCAGTTTAGTGTGATAGTCTAGAGATGAGATTTATAGCCAGATCTGGATTTAAATACAATTTCGGCCCCTGTCTAGCTACCGGACCTCAAGCAAGCATCGAAAACCTCTCTGTGCCTCGTGTACTGTGTTATAAAAAGGGGGACAATGATGATATGGACCGCCATAAGGTCGTTATAGGGATTAAAATCCAATATTGCATTTGAAGAACTTAAAACTGTGCCTTGCCTGTAATAAACAATACGTAAACAGTGCATGGTATCTCAAAAGTGGTATTTATGAGTTCTGTATTATGGTAAACTTAGCTAAAACCAGCATTTCAATTACTCAAAACGATTACATAATTATCAATTTTTTTCCTCTTAATGTTTAGAAAGGGCATTAAGGATAGTTTTACTCCATCTATTTTGTGAAAAGCTTCCAGCAATTTGATCCAATATTGGTTTTTTGTTCATAAATTTATCTGTAGCAGACAGGTGCACTCAAAAGCATAGCATTCAACTTTCTCTTCAGAATGTAAAGAAATAACTGGGTGTTATCAAAATATTTTAAGTTCTTACCAAAGATGTCATTTGGATGGATTTGTTTAATTCACTGAATGAATCTGGAATATGTAGTGCATGTAAAGCCCTCTTAGATGCAGGAATGTTGGAAAGACAAATCTCTGCTGTTAGGGAACTTATAAGTAATGGGAAATGAGAGTGGGAGGGAGGGAAAGAATAGTCTTTGTAATACTTGGTGTCATATGATAAATGACCAAAGTGGAGATTCACCACAGTGCAGCAGAAACATGAAGAGACCACCAGTATCTGGACGTGATGGTCTTTGAGAGAGCCAAGAGGCAGAGCTGCCCCAAGGACAGGAGTAGAGGGGCAGTTGGTGTGACAGCCTCCAGACATTTGGCCTGGAGTTTGGATGAATGATGAGACTTAGATGGAGATGCTGCTCAGAGCCAGGTGAGTCATGTGAGAGATGGACTGTGGGAGGCCCCTGCCGGAGGCCATGGGATGAATTAAGTACTGATGTGAATGACCTATGCCAGAGATGCTGATGAGGGCCTGCCAGAACAGTGGGAATGGAAGTAGGGGTAGGTTCTAGGGCAGAGAGTCAAGGTGTGTTTTGGAGGTAGAACTGGTGAAGGTGGGAAGGGTGAGAAGGAGGAGTAGTTGAGTGTGACCCAGGAGAGACTGGTGCCATGAATGGACATGGGCTTGTCAAGGGGCAGGTTTGGAAGAGAAGGTGAGTTTATTTTGCACATGTGGAGTTTTTTGAGAAATCTGTGAAATATCTCAGTAGCATCAAAATACTTTGTCAGAGCAGAAGCAAGAAGAACTACAGTCCTGTATCCCTGTGAAACTAAAACCACATTCACAGAAAGATAGACGAGATGAAAAGGCAGAGGGCTATGTACCAGATGAAGGAACAAGATAAAACCCCAGAAAAACAACTAAATGAAGTGGAGATAGGCAACCTTCCAGAAAAAGAATTCAGAATAATGTTGGTGAAGATGATCCAGGACCTCGGAAAAAGAATGGAGGCAAAGATCGAGAAGATGCAAGAAATGTTTAACAAAGACCTAGAAGAATTAAAGAACAAACAAACAGATGAACAATACTATAACTGAACTGAAAAATACACTAGAAGAAATCAATAGCAGAATAAATGAGGCAGAAGAACAGATAAGTGACCTGGAAGACAGAATGGTGGACTTCACTGCTGCAGAACAGAATAAAGGAACAAGAATGAAAAGAAGACAGCCTAAGAGACCTCTGTGACATTAAACACAACAACATTTGAATTATAGAGGTCCCAGAAGGAGAAGAGAGAGAGAAAAGACCGGAGAAAATATTGAAAGAGATTATAGTCGAAAACTTTCCTAACATAGGAAAGGAAACAGCCACACAAATCCAGATAGGGCAGAGAGTCCCATACAGGATAAGCCCAAGGAGCAACACGCTGAGACACATAGTAATCAAATTGGCAAAAATTAAAGACAAAGAAAAATTATTGAAAGCAGCAAGGGAAAAACAACAAATAACATACTAGGGAACTCCCATAAGGTTAACAGCTGATTTCTCAGCAGAAACTCTGCAGGACAGAAGGAAGCGGCATGACATATTTAAAGTGATGAAAGGGAAGAACTTACAACCAAGGTTATTCTACCTGGCAAGTTTCTCATTCAGATTTGATGGAGAAATCAAAACTGTCACGGACAAGCAAAAGCTAAGAGAATTCAGCACCACGAAACCAGCTCTACAGCAAATGCTAAAGGAACTTCTCTAAGTGGGAAACACAAGAGAAAAAAAGGACCTACAAAAACAAACCCAGGGCTTCCCTGGTGGTGCAGTGGTTGAGAGTCTGCCTGCTGATGCAGGGGACACGGCTTAGTGCCCTGGTCCGGCAAGATATCCCATGCCGTGGAGGGGCTGGGCCCGTCAGCCATGGCCGCTGAGCCTGCACGTCCAGAGCCTGTGCTCCGCAATGGGAGAGGCCACAACAGTGAGAGGCCCGCGTACTGCAAAAAAAAAAACAACAACAGAAAAACGAAAACAATTAAGAAAATGGCAATAGGAACATACATACGGATAATTACCTTAAACGTGAATGGATTAAATGCTCCAACCAAAAGACACAGGCTCGCTGAATGGATACAAAAACAGGACCCGTATATATGCTGTCTACAAGGCACCCACATCAGACCTAGGGACACATACAGACGGAAAGTGAGGGGATGGAAAAGGGTATGCCATGCAAATGGAAATCAAAAGGAAGCTGGAGTAACAATACTCATATCAGATAAAATAAACTTTAAAATAAAGAATGTTGCAAGAGACAAGGAAGGATACTACATAATGATCAGGGTATCAACCCAAGAAAAAGATATAACAATTATAAATATATATGCACCCAACATATGAGCACCTCAATAAATAAGGCAACTGCTAATAGCTACAAAAGAGGAAATCGACAGTAACACAATAATAGTGGGGGAATTCAACACCTCACTAACACTAATGGACAGATCATCCAAATGGAAAACTAATGAGGAAACAGAAGCTTTAAATGAAACGATAGACCAGATAGATTTAATTGCTATTTATAGAATATTCCATCCAAAAACAGCATATTACACTTTCTTCTCAAGTGCGCACGGAACATTCTCCAGGAGAGATCATATCTTGGGTCACATATCAAGCCTCAGTAAACTTAAGAAAACTGAAATCATATCGAGCATCTTTTCTGACCACAACACTATGACATTAGAAATCAATTACAGGGAAAAAGACGTAAAAAACACAAACACATGGAGGCTAAACGATACATTACTAAATAACCAAGAGATCACTGAAGAAGTCAAAGAGGAAATCAAAAAATACCTACAGACAAATGACCATGAAAACACGATGATCCAAAACCTATGGGATGCAGCAAAAGCAGTTCTAGGAGGGAAGTTTATAGCAATACAAGCCCACCTCAAGACACAACAAACATCTCAAATAAACAATCGAATCTTACACCTGAAGAAATTACAGAAAGAAGAACAAGCAAAACCCAAAGTTAGCAGAAGGAAAGAACTCATAAAGATCAGAGCAGAAATACATGAAATAGAAACAAAGAAAACAGTAGCAAAGATCAATAAAACTAAAAGCTGGTTCTTTGAGAAGATAAACAAAACTGATATACCATTAGCCAGATTCATCAAGAAAAAGAGGGAGAGGACTCAAATCAATAAAATTAGAAATGAAAAAGGAGAAGTTACAACAGACATCACAGAAATACAAAACATCCTAAGAGACTACTACAGGCAACTCTATGCCAATAAAATGGACAACCTGGAAGAAATGGACAAATTCTTAGAAAGGTATAACCTTCCAAGACTGAAGCAGGAAGAAATAGAAAATATGAACAGACCAATCACAAGTAATGAAATTGAAACTGTGATTAAAAATCTTCCAACAAACAAAAGTCCAGGACCAGATGGCTTCACAGGCGAATTCTATCAAACATTTAGAGAAGAGCTGACACCCATCCTTCTCAGACTCTTCCAAAAAACTGCAGAGGAAGGAACACTCCTAAACTCATTCTATGAGGCCGCCATCACCCTGATAGCAAAACCAGAGAAAGATACTACAGAAAAAGAAAATTACAGACCAATATCACTGATAAATACAGATGCAAAAACCCTCAACAAAATACAAGCAAACAGAATCCAACAACACATTAAAAGGATCATATACCATGATCAAGTGGGATTTCTCCCAGGGATGCAAGGATTCTTCAATATACGCAAGTCAATCAATGTGATACACCATATTAACAAATTGAAGAATAAAAACCATATGATCATCTCAATAGATGCAGAAAAAGCTTTTGACAAAATTCAACACCCATTTATGATAAACACTCTCCAGAAAGTGGGCATAGAGGGAACCTACCTCAATATAATGAAGGCCATATACGATAAACCCACAGCAGAAATCATTCTCAATGGTGAAAAACTGAATGCATTTCTTCTACGATCAGGAACAAGACAAGGATGTCCACTCTCACTGCTATTATTCAACATAGTTTTGGAAGTCCTAGCCACGGCAATCAGAGGAAAAAAGAAATAAAAGGAATACATATTGGAAAAGAAGAAGTAAAACTATCACTGTTTGCAGATGACATGATACTATACATCGAAAATCCTAAAGATGTCACCAGAACACTACTAGGGCTAATCAATGAATTTGGTAAACTTGCAGGATACAAAATTAATGCACAGAAATCTCTTGCATTCCTATACAATAATGATGAAAAATCTGAAAGAGAAATTAAGGGAACACTCCCATTTACCGCTGCCACAAAAAGAATAAAATACCTAGGAATAAACCTACCTAGGGAGACAAAAGACCTGTATGCAGAAAACTATAAGACACTGATGAAAGAAATTAAAGGTGATACCAACAGATGGAGAGATATACCATGTTCTTGGATTGGAAGAATCAATATTGTGAAAATATTGACTATATCACCCAAAGCAATCTACAGACTCAGTGCAATCCCTATCAAATTACCAATGGCAGTTTTTACAGAACTAGAACAAAAAATCTTAAAATTTGTGCGGAGACACAAAAGACACCGAATAGCTAAAGCAGTCTGGAGGGAAAAAGACGGAGCTGGAGGAATCAGACTCCCTGACTTCAGACTATACTACAAAGCTACAGTAATCGAGACAATATGGTACTGGCACAAAAACAGAAATATAGATAAATGGAACAGGATAGAAAGCCCAGAGATAAACCCACGCACCTCTGGTCAACTAATCTATGACAAAGGAGGCAAGGATATACAATGGAGAAAAGACAGTCTCTTCAATAAGTGGTGCTGGGAAAACTGGAGAGCTACATGTAAAAGAATGAAATTAGAACACTCCCTAACAGCATAAACAAAAATATACTCAAAGTGGATTACAGACCTAAATGTAAGACCGGACACTGTAAAACTCTTAGAGGAAAACATAGGAAGAACACTCTGACATAAATCACAGCGAGATCTTTTTTTGATCCACCTTCTAGAGTAATGGAACTAAAAACAAAAGTAAACAAATGGGACCTAATGACACTTCAAAGTTTTTTCCACAGCAGAGGAAAGCCTATACAAGACAAAAAGACAACCCTCAGAATGGGAGAAAATATTTGCAAATGAAGAAACTGACAAAGGATTAATATCCAAAATTTACAAGCAGCTCATGCAGCTCAATAACAAAAAAACAAACAACCCAATCCAAAAATGGGCAGAAGACCTAAATAGACATTTCTCCAAAGAGGACATACAGATGGCCAAGAAGCACATGGAAAGCTGCTCAACATCACTAATTATTAGAGAAATGCAAATCAAAACTACAATGAGATATCACTTCACACCAGGAAGAATGGGCATCATCAGAAAATCTCCAAACAACAAATGCTGGAGAGGGTGTGGAGAACAGGGAACCCTCTTGCACTGCTGGTGGGAATGTAAATTGATACAGCCACTGTGGAGAACAGTATGCAGTTTCCTTAAAAAACTAAAAATAGAATTACCATATGATCCAGCAATCCCACTACTGGGCATGTACCCAGAGAAAACCATAATTCAGAAGGACACATGCACCCCAGTGTTCACTGCAGCACTATTTACAATAGCCAGGACATGGAAGCAACCTAAATGCCCATCGAAGGACGAATGGATAAAGAAGATGTGCTACATAAATACAATGGAATATTACTCAGCCATAAAAAGGAACGAAATTGGGTCATTTGTAGAGACGTGGCTGGATCTAGAGACTGTCATACTGAGTGAAGTAAGTCAGAAAGAGGAAAATAAATATCATATATTAACGCATATATGTGGAACCTAGAAAAATGGCACAGATGAACTGGTTTGCAGGGCAGCAATTGAGACACAGATGTAGAAAACAAACATATGGACACGAAGGGGGAAAGCGTCAGGGGGTCAGGATGGTGGTGTGATGAATTGGGGGATTGGGATTGACATGTATACACTGATGTGTATCAAATGGATAACTAATAAAAAAACAAAACCAAAAAAAATAAAAACCATTAATGAAACACTAAGGACACTATGAACCAAGAAAGTTTGGGATATAAATTAGAGGACAGATCAAGTGCTTAGGGATTCCAGTATCATATTTTAGTCTGCCTTGTGCATGCAGGAGAATAATACTGAAATTCAACCTTTGCTATGTTATAAGAATCTAGCTTATGTTTTTCTGAATGTCCTAGGAATTTTTTGTACGCTGTCATCCAGATTTTTTGTTTCTCGGGATCCTGACATTCCTCTCTGTCATTTTCGGTCATCATTCCGGCGAGGACTTCCCTGTTTATTCAAGAGCCTGTTCCTTATCAACTTCAGCATGTCATAACAAATTGGAGCACATCGCTCAGGTGCTTAAAACCCTTCGAAGGGCCCTGCTGCTCCAGCATCAAGTCCCTGCTCTGCCTGGTAGACCAGGCCCTTCCAGTGGCCACCAGCAGGCTGCCTCCAAGACCTCCACAGTACAGCTGAAGACCGGTGACTCCCCAAACTCCCTCACTCCCACAGGCCTCAGGCCTCTCCTCAAACCACAGCTCCAGGGAATGGCTCTTTCCACCCACCAACATTCTCCACTTGCCAACGCTTCCCATCTTTCAGAGGCCCCTGGAAGCCCCACCCCACCGAAGAGGTACATCTATCCACTCATGTCTCACCTCAGCTCTGCTATAATAGGAGTGACTTCAACAGCCTTCAAGAAATGTCAACAAGCGTCTATCAGACAAATGAACTTGTTTCTTCCTTCTATCACAAGGGTGAAATTATAGTAAAGAAACGACCTGAAGAACATTCCTTCTTGCTCAGAAACATGTCAGGAGATTTTTAACATGAAAAAAAGCATGATAAAAGCTCACCTTCAAAAAGAACCAGGAACAGCTCCGTTCCCCAGTCCACATTTCCCCACACTCTCTACTATCAAGGGTTATCTTTTTTTTTTAATTTTAATTTCTTCCAACTGCTAGCCATAAACCTCATTTCCTTGCTTATGTAATCAAAATACATTTTCATGTTTATTGGTGATTTACTATGCTTTATTTGTACACTGCTTATTCTATCTTTTGTCTACCTTTTAAATTAGGCATTAATCTGTTCCTTACTGCTCAATTAGAAAGAAATATCACAATGTGCATATTAACTGTGTTATATACATTGCAAATATATTTCCCAGTTCTCTTACTTTCTAGCGAGGTTTCTGTTTGACTTTCATTAAGTCATATTTCTCAATTTTGTCCTTTATGGTTTCTGACCATAAACTTCTTTCTCATGTGAATATTTTATAAATTGTCACCTATATTGTCTTCAAGTACAATGAAGCCTTTTAACATTTTAAGGTTTAATCCATATAAAATTAATTCTGGTGAGCAATATGAGTCAGGGGCCCAGCTTTCCCCTCTTCCCACCAAATGCTACCACTTGTCCCAACACTTTTTATTAAATAACACAGTCCTTCCTCCACTGACTTGAGATGCCATTGGGACCCCATTCCTTCTCAACGTCCTTGGTGCAACTGCTTTAACCCACTGCTCCTTCACCCCACATTCCTTCACTGAACAGCATCCTCTACCCTTGTGGCTTTAACCATCACTTATAACTGATGACTTCTAAATACGTATTTCCAGGTATCTTCCCAGTTACTCTTTAACCATCTACTGGACAATTCCTTGCTTATCTGCACAAATCCACTCAAATGAGGTCCTTCAGGAATGACAAAATATACAATTTTTTAATTTGTTTATTATTTATTTTATTTTATCCAGCAGGTTCTCATTAGTTACCCATTTTATACATATTCGTGTATACATGTCAATCCCAATCTCCCAATTCATCACACCACCAAACCCCCACCCCCACCATTTCCCCCCCTGGTGTTCATATGTTTGTTCTGTGTCTCAATTTCTGCCCTGCAAACTGGTTCATCTGTGCCATTTTTCTAGGTTCCACATATATGCGTTAATATATGATATTTATTTTCCTCTTTCTGACTTACTTCACTCAGTATGACAGTCTCTAGATCCAGCCACGTCTCTACAAATGACCCAATTTCGTTCCTTTTTATGGCTGAGTAATATTCCATTGTATATATGTAGCACATCTTCTTTATCCATTCATCCTTTGATGGGCATTTAGGTTGCTTCCATGTCCTGGCTATTGTAAATAGTGCTGCAATGAACATTGGGTGCATGTGTCTTTTTGAATTATGGTTTTCTCTGGGTACATGTCCAGGAGTGGGATTACAGGATCATATGGTAATTCTATTTTTAGTTTTTTAAGGAAACTGCATACTGTTCTCCACAGTGGCTGTATCAATTTACATTCCCACCAGCAGTGCAAGAGGGTTCCCTGTTCTCCACACCCTCTCCAGCATTTGTTGTTTGGAGATTTTCTGATGATGCCCATTCTTCCTGGTGTGAAGTGATATCTCATTGTAGTTTTGATTTGCATTTCTCTAATAATTAGTGATGTTGAGCAGCTTTCCATGTGCTTCTTGGCCATCTGTATGTCCTCTTTGGAGAAATGTCTATTTAGGTCTTCTGCCCATTTTTGGATTGGGTTGTTTGTTTTTTTGTTATTGAGCTGCATGAGCTGCTTGTAAATTTTGGATATTAATCCTTTGTCAGTTTCTTCATTTGCAAATATTTTCTCCCATTCTGAGGGTTGTCTTTTTGTCTTGTATAGGCTTTCCTCTGCTGTGGAAAAAACTTTGAAGTGTCATTAGGTCCCATTTGTTTACTTTTGTTTTTAGTTCCATTACTCTAGAAGGTGGATCAAAAAAAGATCTCGCTGTGATTTATGTCAGAGTGTTCTTCCTATGTTTTCCTCTAAGAGTTTTACAGTGTCCGGTCTTACATTTAGGTCTGTAATCCACTTTGAGTATATTTTTGTTTATGCTGTTAGGGAGTGTTCTAATTTCATTCTTTTACATGTAGCTCTCCAGTTTTCCCAGCACCACTTATTGAAGAGACTGTCTTTTCTCCATTGTATATCCTTGCCTCCTTTGTCATAGATTAGTTGACCAGAGGTGCGTGGGTTTATCTCTGGGCTTTCTATCCTGTTCCATTTATCTATATTTCTGTTTTTGTGCCAGTACCATATTGTCTCGATTACTGTAGCTTTGTAGTATAGTCTGAAGTCAGGGAGTCTGATTCCTCCAGCTCCGTTTTTTTCCCTC
>NW_006795398.1:512035-523086 GCF_000442215.2 Lipotes vexillifer
AAAGCTTTTTCTGCATCTATTGAGATGATCATATGGTTTTTATTCTTCAATTTGTTAATATGGTGTATCACATTGATTGACTTGCGTATATTGAAGAATCCTTGCATCCCTGGGAGAAATCCCACTTGATCATGGTATATGATCCTTTTAATGTGTTGTTGGATTCTGTTTGCTTGTATTTTGTTGAGGGTTTTTGCATCTGTATTTATCAGTGATATTGGTCTGTAATTTTCTTTTTCTGTAGTATCTTTCTCTGGTTTTGCTATCAGGGTGATGGCGGCCTCATAGAATGAGTTTAGGAGTGTTCCTTCCTCTGCAGTTTTTTGGAAGAGTCTGAGAAGGATGGGTGTCAGCTCTTCTCTAAATGTTTGATAGAATTCGCCTGTGAAGCCATCTGGTCCTGGACTTTTGTTTGTTGGAAGATTTTTAATCACAGTTTCAATTTCATTACTTGTGATTGGTCTGTTCATATTTTCTATTTCTTCCTGCTTCAGTCTTGGAAGGTTATACCTTTCTAAGAATTTGTCCATTTCTTCCAGGTTGTCCATTTTATTGGCATAGAGTTGCCTGTAGTAGTCTCTTAGGATGTTTTGTATTTCTGTGATGTCTGTTGTAACTTCTCCTTTTTCATTTCTAATTTTATTGATTTGAGTCCTCTCCCTCTTTTTCTTGATGAATCTGGCTAATGGTATATCAGTTTTGTTTATCTTCTCAAAGAACCAGCTTTTAGTTTTATTGATCTTTGCTACTGTTTTCTTTGTTTCTATTTCATGTATTTCTGCTCTGATCTTTATGAGTTCTTTCCTTCTGCTAACTTTGGGTTTTGCTTGTTCTTCTTTCTGTAATTTCTTCAGGTGTAAGATTCGATTGTTTATTTGAGATGTTTGTTGTGTCTTGAGGTGGGCTTGTATTGCTATAAACTTCCCTCCTAGAACTGCTTTTGCTGCATCCCATAGGTTTTGGATCATCGTGTTTTCATGGTCATTTGTCTGTAGGTATTTTTTGATTTCCTCTTTGACTTCTTCAGTGATCTCTTGGTTATTTAGTAATGTATCGTTTAGCCTCCATGTGTTTGTGTTTTTTACGTCTTTTTCCCTGTAATTGATTTCTAATGTCATAGTGTTGTGGTCAGAAAAGATGCTCGATATGATTTCAGTTTTCTTAAGTTTACTGAGGCTTGATATGTGACCCAAGATATGATCTCTCCTGGAGAATGTTCCGTGCGCACTTGAGAAGAAAGTGTAATATGCTGTTTTTGGATGGAATATTCTATAAATAGCATTTAAATCTATCTGGTCTATTTTGTTATTTAAAGCTTCTGTTTCCTTATTTATTTTCATTTGGGGTGATCTGTCCATTGTTGTAAGTGAGGTGTTGAAGTCCCCCACTGTTATTGTGTTACTGTCAATTTCCACTTTTATAGCTCTTAGCAGTTGCTTTATGTATTGAGGTGCTCCTATGTTGGGGGCATATATATTTATAATTGTTATATCTTCTTGGATTGATCCCTTGATCATTATGTAGTGTCCTTCCTTGTCTCTTGCAACATTTTTTATTTTAAAGTCTGTTTTATCTAATGTGAGTATTACTTTTGCAGCTTTCTTTTGATTTCCATTTGCATGGAATACCTTTTTCCACCCTCTCACTTTCACTCTGTATGTTTCCCTAGGTCTGAAGTGGGTGTCTTGTAGACAGCATATATATGGGTCTTGTTTTTGTATCCATTCAGCAAACCTGTGTCTTTTGGTTGGAGCATTTAATCCATTCACGTTTAAGGTAATTATCGATATATATGTTCCTATTACCCTTTTCTTAATTGTTTTGGGTTTGTTTTTGTAGGTCCTTTTCTTCTCTTGTGTTTCCCACTTAGAGAAGTTCCTTTAGCGTTTGCTGTAGAGCTGGTTTCGTGGTGCCGAATTCTCTTAGCTTTTGCTTGTTTGTAACGCTTTTGATTTCTCCATCGATTCTGAATGAGATCCTTGCTGGGTAGAGTAGTCTTGGTTGTAGGTTCTTCCCTTTCATCACTGTAAGTACATCATGCCACTCCCTTCTGGCTTGTAGAGTTTCTGCTGAGAAATCAGCTGTTAACCGTATGGGAGTTCCCTTGTATGTTATTTGTCATTTTTCCCTTCCTGCCTTCAGTGATTTTTCTTTGTCTTTAATTTTTACCCATTTGATTACTATGTGCCTCGGAGTGTTTCTCCTTGGGTTTATCCTGTATGGGACTCTCTGGCCTTCCTGGACTTGGGTGGTTGTTTCCTTTCCCATGTTAGGGAAGTTTTCAACTATAATCTCTTCAAATATTTTCTCTGGTCCCTTCTCTCTTTCTTCTTCTGGGACCCTTAAAATGCGAATGTTGTTGTGTTCAATGTTGTCCCAGAGGTCTCCCAGAGGTCTCTTAGACTGTCCTCATTTCTTTTCATTCTTTTTTCTTCTGTTCCGCATCAGTGAATTCCACCACTCTGTCTTCCAGGTCACTTATCCATTCTTCTGCCTCAGTTATTCTGTTGTTTCCTTTTGGTGTAATTTTCATTTCAGTTATTGTATTGTTCATCTCTCTTTGCTTGTTCTTTAATTTTTCTAGGTCTTTGTTAAACATTTCTTGCATCTTCTCAATCTTTTCCTGCATTTTTTTTATGAGGTCCTGGATCATCTTCACTATCATTATTCTGAATTCTTTTTCTGGAAGGTTGCCTATCTCCACTTCATTTAGTTGTTTTTCTGGGGTTTTATCTCGTTCCTTCATCTGGTACATAGCCCTCTGCCTTTTCATCTCGTCTGTCTTTCTGTGAATGTGGTTTTAGTTCCACAGGCTGCAGGATTGTAGTTCTTCTTGTTTCTGCTGTCTGCCCTCTCTCATTAATGTTGTTATAGTACCCCCAGGTCAAAAGAAGTAACCTAACAGTTCTTTTTATGAAGTAGTAGGGCCAGTCAAATTAATGAGTATTTATGACCTGACACTTTAGTAGCAGTGTGAGAAAATAATGCGTATCAACGTAAAGGAAATAATATCTTTATTTTATTCTTAAAAAGCCACGTATGTGTTCCTGTTTGGATACTGCACAGCTTCTCAAACCTTGGAAACAGATTGGGCACTGCCATTCTTGTTTCCACCTCTACATTGATTTTTGGTTGGTACTTGTGTTTTATCACAGCATCCAACAAGCCTTCCCTCCCACTTCACAAAGATATGACGTCATTGAGAGGAATGTGGCATGACCTAGTGTTGAAACCAAACTACCTTTAGCTATAGGTTCTCATAGTGTTGGATAGATGTCACTGTGTTTCCTCTGAAATTTTAAAATATACTGTGGTACCCCAGTTCATTTGCTTCTGTGCCTTGGGGCACCTTAGTGCCTGGTTTGGGAACTACAGCTCGAACTTAATGGCAGTACTTGGGTTAGTGGTGAAGCCTGGCAATCAGAGCATAGTGTGCAGACATATACATATTCATTTACATCTTGGTATTCACTCACCTATCAGCCAGCTTGAGCTTTGAGTGCTGAGGACCAGGAGCTGTGCTTGGACACTGATGGGGCGGGGGGAAGGGGGAAGTGCCTTACAGTGAACAGGGAGACAACATTTCCTCTCAAGGAGCTTATAGTCTGTTGGAGGAATTACAGAATTGGGAAGAGATCAGAAAACTTTCTAGTAGCCGCCAGGTCGTCAGTATTTTAGGTTTGCTGATCTTGCAGTCTCTGGGGAATCTGTTCAGTCCCAACATGAGGGTGTGAAAGCAGCCTTGGGCAGTATGTAAACAAATGGGTGTGGCTCTGTTCTAGTAAAACTTTATTTACAAAAGTAGAGGTGGGTCGAATCTGGCCCACAGGTCACAGTTTGTGCAACCTCTGTAATAGAGATGTAATTAAAGTGTCCTGGAAGCAGAAGAAGGAGCATCAGACCTTTGGGGAACGGGAAGCTATCACAAAGGTGATAATGAGCTCTTCCTGACTCCCACCAGCAGTCTTCCAGGTGAACTGAGGAGAGGGTGGCAGAAAGGAGTACAGAGGGAACTCCAGGCAGAAGGGGAAACACGTGCAAATATAAAGAGTCATGGAGGGGTCCGGCAGCTTGGAGAATGGAGTCAATTTTAGTGTAACCTGGAATGAGATTGGGGGGGAGGCACAGGGCTTCTTTCCTGGGTTAAAACAGTTTCATGGATCATTTTTCTTATTTTTGGTTTTCTGCCTCATTTTTTTGGTGATTCATGTCCTCTAGTAGTCTCCAGAGAATGGCTGCCAGGAAGAAATATCTTTTGAGATCTGGCATGTCTTTATAACATGTATTTTATTCTCTCAATTGATAGTTTGAGTGTAGAAGTCAAGCGTGAGAGTAATTTTCACTCAGCTTTTGGAAGATGTTCTCTTTAGCTTTCAGTGCTGAGGAGTCTGTTTTCCTCTCCTGCCTGCCTCCCCTCTCCTCCCCCAGAGTGTTTGCTGACCACACACCCAGTGTCTCCTGTACACCCGTGGCCCGCTCTGGAGATAGCGCCGTCCCCTTCCCCGTGTGACCGTAGAGGGTTCGTGGGGCTCACAGGGCAGTCGCAGAGTCCTGGCTCAGGGAGCTGCTCCCACGTTGCGCTCATTCCTGGGCCCTGGGTGGGACCTCCCCCTCCCCCTCCCTGGAAGCTTTTCAGAGCTTCTTTTACGCAGTTATTATGGGTGCTGTACTGTGGAAGGAGTCTTTTCAAATTCATTGTGCTGGGTACTTGGTGGCATCTTTGAGGACTAGATTTTTTCAGTTGAATATGGATTCTGTGTATGTTCTTGTTGTTGCAGTTGTCTCTTAATCAGTCTCCTTTAAACACCACTTCCTTCAAGCTTCCCTCTTCCTTCAAACCTTTATGTCTCCCTACACAGTCTGGTCTCCATCTGCCTTCCCAAACTGAGCTTTCCAGTCTGGCCACATTGGGGTTTTCCATAGGTATATCTCTCATTTTACTTAAATCCCCACACTTCACTTTAATAATACAATAGAGTCTACCTACCTGCAAAGTTTCTGTTCCTGGAGAGCATTCCTCAGAGGGCAGTGCTTGAGGAACTTAAGCTCTTGTGAGTAGGCGGATAGGAGTGGGGAGTGGAATTAGGAGAGTGGTTGCTGGTCAGAGTTTTTTAATGATTTTTATGCTCCCTAACAGGAAACAGTGAGAAAAAAAAAAACAGGGACACTAAGGAGGATGGGACTCAGCAGTAGGACACTGTCTGCTTTCCCACCTGGTTGCTCGGGGTGACCACCCAGCCACCTCCTCTCCTGTAGGCTCAGCGAACTACTTGCACATTTATTTTGCTGTGCTGTGATTAAGCAGCTTTTCTCCTTCCAGTGTTTCATTCCTTTGTGTGTTAATGACAAGGGAATTATCTCACTGTGGCGACAAGAATAGAGGCTCGGAATAAAGACGCTTTGGGTCGTCTTTGCTCACCTCTCTGTGCCTGAGCAGGTGTTTCTCAAGCCCCCTTCCAGGCCGGAGTAGATTCTCACCAGCAGAACACGCTCACTCACTCTCTGTCATGTTCCTGCTCCCTCTCTGCCCACCTGTCTCCCCTCCACCCCCCAAAAGGAGAAAACAAGCGTAACAACTAAACAGAATACATCAGGACTGCAGCTTCTGGCACTCCTCTACCTTCAACTTTACTTTGCTCCACTCTTTTTTCTAACTACTGTATCCTCAGCAGAAAAGTCCAGAACCTCACGTAGCCTAGAGGCAGAACTGTCAAAGCCTATGAGAAAGCAAACAGAGCACTTGTGTGCCCACTTTCAAGGGAGGGACCACGCTTATGTGGTTGGTGGCCGAGCCCCGGCCACTCAGACGCCTAAGACAGAGGGCAGGATACACAAAGACACAAGAACTAACAAGCAGAAGACAGATTTTTTTCTTTGTGTTCAACAATTTTATACATTGATTCTGCATGATCAGTTTTCCTAAACTGAAGGATTTATTGACATTTTTGAATCCTTTAAAATAATTACATTGAGCAGGATACGAACCTGGTAGCCCTTGGGCAGGATGCAGCCTGAAGGCGTATTTTGTTTGGCCTTTAGAATGTATAAAAAATATGAGTTAGTTGCTTATGTTTACAGATTTGAGTATTTCATGTAAAATCCCAGATTTCTACCTAGTCTTGAAAAAGGAAAATCTGGCAAAACAAGGCCCATTGCTGCCACCTTAGAGCAGGTGGCTGTCCCCACCAAGGACACAGGGCTCTGGTTGGCACCTGCCTGAGTAGTTTCTTCCCTGTCTCACCCCTTTAGAAATTTACATTTGCATTCTTCTGATGTCAAAAGTCAGCTACTCTAATTTTGAAAATTAGCTCCTGAAATTTGATAAAAATGTGCTTTCCTCTAAAGAATAAGCCATTGGTGGGAAAAAAGTAAGTTCTGACAATGCATCTATCAGGAGGGAGCAGGGACAAGTTTTATGGGTCCCTGTTTTCCTGGAGGTGCACTGGAGGGCTCTGTTCATGTATTGTTCCAGCCTCAAGTAAGTCCATTTGATAGAGAAGTCAGATCTATTACAAGCATAATATAATATGGCCTAATGACTTGCTCAAAGTTTTCTGTGTAAATGTTATAACAAGAAAGTCCTCTTTATCATCTTGCCTGTTTCAGGTAAGCTGGCCTTGGTGACAGTGCCATTGATTCTTCTGTTCCCAAGCACCCCACCCTGACCCTCGCAGACTTGCTCAGTCATGTCCCTCATGGGTGGGGCTGGCACTGTTGGCACAGTGCTGCTGGCACTGCTGACCTTGTGCTTGTGCCTGCCAACAGGAATGGAATATCCCAACTTAACTTGGGGAAGTCTCTCCTAGGTACTCTGGGCAGAGCTTGCCTCCGTGCCACTCTGGTTGAGGCTGAAGCCGGGGAGGTTGGCGGGGGGTGGTTTAAGTGATCTGCACTCAGTCACACCGCTAATTAGTAACGGAGCCAGGATGAGAGCCTTAGTCCACAGTACCCAGTCCCGAGCTCATCCTCAGCCGCCTCCATCCCCCGCCTGCCACTTCATGGGACACACTCTTCTTTTCTAGACAACTGTAAACTTGTAGTGAGGGATTGTCTCATTTCAAGACAATGTTTAGCCAGTCAGTGAATATGGTTTGTGATTATTTTAGTCATGGTTTGGTCTCCTTTATTAAGTTATTCCTGTACATGCCACGTAATTCTATAACTTTAGCAATTGGCATTTTAGACATTCCATGAATACATTTTCATTTTAATAAGTAAGCTCAGTGAAACTGTGATTGACTAGGAAGTTATTCATCCAGAAAATAATTGTGAACACTTTTGAAATGTATGCTTGTGCCTTGTGTATGTTTGGTTATGATCATTTGTGCTATTTGGGATTCACTTCCCGGGTTTGTGACAGTGCTCAGCAGTAGCCAGGCAGCCATCTTGCTGTTTGCTTTCACTGAGAAACATGTTTCTTTTTTTTTTCTTTTTTTTTTTCTTTTTTAACATCTTTATTGGGGTATAATTGCTTTACAATGGTGTGTTAGTTTCTGCTTTATAACAGAGTGAATCAGTTATACATATGCATATGTCTCCATATCTCTTCCCTCTTCGTCTCCCAAGAAACATGTTTCTTGAATCCTCTTGTTAGGTTCCAGTTATTTAGATGTTCGAACACCTTTCCTTTTTCAAGTTCCTGTTTCTTATATCTCTTCTCACATTTTCTATTTCTGCCTTTTGTGTATTCTGAAAGATTACTCAATGTTTTATCTGTCATTAGAAATCTTTTACTATCAGTCAATGTATGTAATTGGCCTAATGACTTGTAATGTAACGTGTAAGAGTTATTTTTATTTCTGATTATTCCTTTTTCATTGCATCCTCTTCTTGTTTTTATGACTGTGCCATGCCCGCTCAGAGAGTACTATTTAGAGGTGATTTTCTTTTTGTTTTTTTTTTTTTTTTACTTTTCCTATTTCTCACATTATCCTTATTTCCTCTGGGAGTAATCTTTATTTTCCTTTTGGTGATCCTGTTTATCCTGAATTTCTCTTCAGTGATTTAGGCTTTCTTATATGTTTTATGATCCTTAGTTGTCTATTCCAATATAAAAATGAGGCAATATTAGGTCTGACAAGGAGTTTTCAGCACATTCGGAGGACTTGTTGTCTGGCAAGCTTCATTCAACAACAGTGGATGCGAACATCATTACTGGGAGGAATCCCTCAGGGTCAGGTGTGGAAGGCTTTCCTCTTTGACACCCATGTCTTTATTAGCTGCTCTGTGTCCTCAACAATTCTTTTATGTTCTGTAGGGAGAACATTTCTGTTGGGAGTGGGGTGTAGGAGCACGTCAGAGTTGACTTCTATAAACAAATCTTGGAATCCTTGAGCTTCAACCCCATGAATCACTGCATCCTCCTTCACGCACGCACAGAGGATTTAAGTGGTACCATATCCATCCAGTATTGTTTTTCCACCAAATCTAGTAGTCATGTTTGCCTTCTCTCTTCTCCCTATACCTCATATAATACACAAAGTACACTTATAGCATGTGTATGTTGTTGGCACTATTCCAAGTGCTTTGCATATATTTACTCATTTAATCTTCACAACAAACTTATGAGAAAAATACAGTTATGATCCCTGCTTTACAGATGGGGTAACTGAGGCACAGAGCGGTTAAGGTTACACAGTAGGTGTAAAAGCTGGGATTCAGAGCCTGTGTTTTTAACCACCACTCTGTCCTGCCTATAATGGATTGATAAGACCCTCCATCTCTTGTACAGATCCTGAATCTGACCACCTATCACCACCTCTGCTCTTGAAAACCTTAGCAGAGGGTTCTCACCACTGATTATTTCATTTGGACTCTGGTTCCCCTGCCTGTCTTCTCCCCTAGAGTCCATTCTCCATGTAGCAGGTAGAGAAATCTTCCCAAAGTGCAGATCGGATCATGGATCTCCCCTGATTAAAACACTCCAGTGGCTGCTGCTCATCTCGACCTGTTAAAGCCCTTATCCTTTTGATGACCAAAGGCCCTCTGTGGCCTGGCCAGCCCACCTCCTGTCAGCCCCTCTTCCTGACCTTTGAACCTGGTAAGCTGTCCTTGTCTTAGGGTCCTTGTATTTGCTCTTGCTACTCTTACCCTGATCTTACCATGGCAGTCTTCTCATCAGTCAGATCCCAGCTCAGATGCTAGACCTTCACTCACACACTCTCAGGCACATTGACTTACTCGAGTTTTTAAAGTTCGTATCAGGACCTTACTTGTTTATGTATGTGTCTCTAGAACTAGCGTCTAAGCTCCTTGAGGGCAGGGACTTCGTCTAGCTCGGTGTTGCACCTTCGGTGCCTGGAGCAGGGCCTGGCACTTGCTAGGCTGATGGGTATGTTGGGCTGAACAATGCCTCCCTCCACTGCAGCCCCTCCCTACCACCCGACAGATGCAGTCACCGCTCATCTCTGCACTCTCAGTTTTCAACAGAAATGTGTTGAAATCTCTCGTCTACTGATAGTCCCTTCCCCGTTATAGTTGTTGAAGTGTTTGTTACACTTTAGTCATTTGTATGTCATTGTCAATATTTTTGTCACATCTGCAATCCCCCATATATGATTACTGACCCTAATTTTTTCTTTAAACTATTTAAATTTATGTAAAGTAGAAACTTAATATCAAAGTGTACATGGAAAAGAAAACCAACATTACTTGTCATGAATAAGTGACTATAAAAGTTAATATATACTGATTAAAATTAAAAATGCCATCTCATATATCACTTAAAATTGTCAAAACCTGTTTTATGCACTGCTTTTCTATACTCTAGCAGTACTGGAGTGTTGATAAATATGTGCTCAGTTATAATCTTGAATTTGAAGCCTATCCTGACCCTATAATGGATCCCGGAGCAACAGCTGTGTCCGATTGTCACATCTCCTAAAGCCAGGGTAGCTGAGTCTGGTGTCTCCATGGCTTTAATGTGCAGCATGTTTTGGTATTTGTCAGTATCCATTTTCAGTGTTGATGTGCACAGGATAAGGAGTGTCCTTGGACCAGTTTGAACACCGTTTGAAATTCTTCTCCTCATGCAGAACTGACTACATTGCACAGATGATGGACATTTCCTTATGTTTGAAACGACCATCCTGGATGGGGGACAGTAAAAGAATGAGGATGACTTCAAATTTCCAGTGGCTCTTATTAACAGTTCTTCTTCTATATTTAATGAATCAAGTAAACAGCCAGAAAAGAAGTAAGTGCATCAGAGTCAGAGAAAATGAACTGATTGCAATGTCATTACTGTTTTGCTTAAGAAGCGATCTTGAGACTTTATTGAACGCTTCAGGTTGTGGTTAAAATCCATTTCTGTGTCATTTTTTTTTAATGTACTTCTAGTTTTTTTTAAAAAGGCCCGTAACGATAGATCTAAGTATTCTTTCCCCATTAAAAAATTAAGGTATATACAGTAAAATTCACCCTTTTAGGATAAAGTTCTGTGAGTTTTGACAGATGCATACAGACATGTATCCACCTGCACAGTCAAGATACAGACCAGTCCGTCATTCCAGAAAATGCCCCTGCTCCTCTGCTGACAGCCCGCCATCCCCACCTCCAGCCAGCACTCGTCTATTTTCTGTCTGTAATTTTGCCTTTCAGAATGTCACATAAATTAAATCCAGATATCTGCTTTAAGAAATATATGATTTGTTTTCATTTTATTTAAAAACATTAAGAATGTTTGTAGGTGTTATCTAGCTTACTCTATAAAGAGCATTTTCATCCTTCTGCCTCTGAGTTTAGTTTTTATATTATTTCCATAATTAAAGAGATCTTCTCTTTTCCCCCCAAATTACTACTAAATAACTTTATTATGATTACTAATGATTTCTAATGTGTTTCTAATGTTTTTGTTTTCTGTCTTACATAAATAGCTTTATAATTCATTGCTGTAGTGAATATCATACCAATCACATGTAAAAATTAAAGAAAAAACCTTTTTAATAGACATTTATATAGAGAATCTGAGATAGAATACCTTTTTCACACTCTTAATTGCTTTTCCCCTCCCTCCCTCTTTTCCTTCCTTCCTTTTGTTCTCCCTCTTTCCC
>NW_006795398.1:523150-548275 GCF_000442215.2 Lipotes vexillifer
TCTTTCCCTTCCTCAAGTCCTCTCCTTTCTTTCTTTTCACTGTCTTTTTAGAATGACAGTTTTTCATTGTATAGTGCTTATGTATTCCATGATCTAATGTTATTTTATAGATGTGAGTAAATACTATTAGGACTGTAATCTTCTGAATTATTTGTTACTTTTCAGTTGCTTAGGCCTACACAAAATATATATTTTTCAGAGACTCATGTGAGTTTATTACTGTTTATGTGATGTGCTTCATAAAAATCTAAAGATTGGCTGTGGGATTTCTGTGTAGGTGGCAGTCTGGTAACAAGCTGTGAAGCACTAGTAGTTAGGAGTGCTTAGAAGCTGTGTTTGTGGCATAGGAGATACATAGTTTTTACTTAAAGTCTTAGAGTTTTTTTTTTTTTTTTTAATTTTACTTTTTTGCAAATGGGGTCACTGGAGATTAAATTTCTCCCAGGTGCTCTCTTGGTCCCTTCATTGAATCCATATAGCCACTCCCTCTATTTATCTTAGTTGTCTGGAAGTAGAATTTTTGAGAGAGGCCTAACCCCTAAGTGGTCTAGTGGTTGACCCACTTTCATCAGTTTACTCACTAGCTTTTTTAAACCAAAGCTACAAAAAGAAATATAAAACCAGTCACTTCCTGTGACTGCAGGTTCATCTCTGCATAAAGAACATGGGCCTTCTGCAAACACATATGCTTGTCCTTATGGCTGGGAATGGTTTCACTTGTTGACTTTTACAGTGCAGTTAAATTAATAAGCATTTTGTGTGCATGTGCGTGTGTGTGTGCGTATGTGTGTGTTTTGTTTCTCCTTCTCCAGGGACTCCTCGTGATTTGAAGTGTATAACTAACAATTTACAAGTGTGGGACTGTTCTTGGAGAGCACCCTCTGGAGCAGGCCATGGTGCTGCTTATGAAGTTTGCTTTGAAAACGGGTAATGGAAATACTTTGGTTAATTTATAGCTATAATCTAAAGGTTCTTTAATTTTAGAATATAAATATTTTATTCTGGAAATTTTTAAAAGACATTTTAAATCTTAGCTCTCTATTTTCTAAAAATCTGAATCTTACTTCAGTCAGGATGGAAACAAACCCATCTCCTGGCCACAACTTTGGTTCTTTTATCGTGTGAATGTTGAGTATGGGAAACACTTCTCATGGGCTGTGGATTCTGATCGTCTGTGGGGAAGTTTTACTGGTCTATCCTAAACCAGTGCCTACCTGTATCAATGAAGTTCAAGTTTTGACTCTGCCTGACAGAAAATGTCAGTAATAGACAGGCACTGTCATATGAAAGGTCTGGAGTAGGCGGTTCAAGGCCAACATGGGTGCACATGGCCATGAGAGGCCCAGGTTCCTCTTTTTCATGCTACTCAGCCATCTTGAGGGTATGATCTCATGGTTCAAGATGATGCTTCAGGAGTGGCTGTCATGTCTGCCTTCCAGAAAGCAGGAAGGAGATGGTTTGCTTTAGGAAGACTTCTAAGAAGTCCTGTACAACACCTCTGCTTACATCTCATTGGCAGAACTTAGTGCAGTGGTTAAACTTATTTGCATAAGAGGCTAGGTGATGTGTTCTCATAGCTGATGGCAATGTACTCGGATAAACCTGGGGCAGTGTTACTAAGGAAAGGGGGGAAGTGGACATTAGGAGGCAAGTGGTAGGTTCCGTCACACTGCCTTACCCTCTCAGGTAATCTTGGAGTGGCTGCAAGTCCCGGAGCTTGGAGTGGAAGCCTTCGGGCTGTCTGGAAGCCAGAGCACTCTCCTTGCTCCTCCCTAATCCCAGCAGGGCTCTGAGTTGTTTAGCAATGCCAGAGAAGTTCAGTGCAGAGCTCCAAGCACCAGTGTGCTGATAAGTGGTCCTAATGTAAATTGACATAAATGTGGATTTAAATACACTCAGATTTTTTTCCCAGTCAGTGTACGTTTGTTGAACATTAGTCTAAGTGTGATGGTAATTTATCAGCCAGGACGAGCTTGGTTTTATTGCAGAAACAACCTTCGAATCTTATGTCCTTATTTTCTGCAGTGAAAATAAAGGATTACTCCTGCTTGTGTTTTGTGTCTATCTTGAGGTCAGCTGGCATCTCTGCCCCTTTTCCCTCCCTCAGGGCCACAGGCCAGGGAGCCCTCATCTCCCAGTGCACCAGGACGGGAGGGGAGCAGAGCCTGCCTGGCTTTTAGAGCCTTCCTGGCTTTTAGAAACTGTGACTTTGACTCACTTTCTCTACAACTAATATCACATGGCCATGCCTTGTTTCAGAGGAGCAGGGAAGTGCAATCCTCCTGTGAATCCGGAAGGGGAGAATCCAGAATATCTGGTAAATAGCACTACTGACCACTGCAGAACCCACAGAGAAGAAGTTATCCTGGCTCCAGGAGTTCACGAGAAACAGAGCATAATGAGGCTGTGGATTAATTGCTGATGCTAATTGTCTGTGATGGTCTGAGGGAGCATTGACTAAGGAGTGTGAGGTCCAGAGAGGCTGTCAGAAGCGTGGTGGTGGAGTAGGAATACTCAGTTTTCTCAGCAGAAACAGGACAGGAAGCCATTCCAACCTGAGAGAATATTGGGTACAATGGTATCAATGTATGAAAAAGCATGATTTAGAGGATTCGGGTGGTTTTTTGTTGCTGGCACGTAAAGAAACCCACACACGTGAGGTTAGCCGACCCCTTCAAGTCCTCAGTCCTAAATTCACTTAGGAATGTGAAGAGGCCTGTGCGGGGCAGGGTGGTGATGCAGGAGACACCCAAAGTCCTTTTGCTTGAATTAAAATTTTACGGGAAATTAGAAATGTATGTGAATAACAAAGCGTGTAAACATGCCCTATAAAGATATAGAGGGCCATGGAACCACAGAAGAAAAATTCACTTTTGTCTGAGAGGTAATGGGTGGGAACTAGAAGCACTTTGAAAGCGGAGCTGATGAGAACATGAGAACGTTTTGTACGAGTGAACTGTGAGGCAAAACAGAGGAGCAGACAAGCTGGTTGAAGTCTCGGTGATGGGGACCCTGTAGTGATCGGTCCAGAAGGGGGGTGTGGGGGGCAGAGTATGTGCAAAGGCAGGGTTGGGCGGGGTTTGAAGGCCATGCTAAAGCCCTAAGTTTCTTGATAGAATTGTCTCTGCTTACTCTCTTGACTTTCTGATACAGTCTGGTTATTTTTCCTACCACCACATTGATGGACTTACCATTTACCTCGCTTTTTTGCAGTCTTAAAATGCGATGTAACCTGTCATATTTTTGTATACAAAAGAACAAAGTATTTTCCACTGAATTTTGTGTTAATCAAATTTTTATGAAAATTGCGCTCCATTTTATCTGCTAATTAAAATTTGATTTCTTATATTGCAGGTCCCATTCTTGTTATCGATTGGAGAAAAATATTAAAATCCCAGCTCTTTTACCTGGTGATCATGAAATAACAATAAACCCTTTACATGATTTTGGAAGTTTTATAAGTAAATTCACACTAAATGAAAAAAACGTTTGTAAGTATTTGAAAAGAAAATTGATTTGAAAATAACTCAGAATGGTGCCTTTGTTAGTATTGTGCTGCTTTATAATTGACAGGAATTTACCATTCTTTTATATATTTTGTTAAACTAATATTCTCATTTACCCTGAGACCATACTTCCAATTGTGGAGCATAGCCAAGATCAAGATGGAAGCAAACTCTTCCTCTGGTCAGTCAAATAGACGTCACACAAGTTAAGGTCCTTCCCACGGTTGGATTCTCTTCACCTACCCCTCTACTTTGTTGATTCCTGCATGCCTTTTAGAATTCCTCAGCCATCCTTAGGAAATAGTCTTTGACCATCCCCTCCCAGAGGAGACCCCATTCCTTTCTTAACGTTCCTTTAGGCAGTCTGTATTTCTCTTTTGTGGTATTTCTCACGATTGCATAAATAATTTATTATATAATTAGGTGCTTCCTGTGTGTTTCCTCTACAAGAAAATGGGTTCCCTGAGGGCAGAGACTTTGTCTTCCACACCTAGTGTCTAGTCCAGTGCCTTGCACATAGCAGGCATCTTTTATAGATGTGTTGACCGAATGCCTAGGACGTATGCTACAAGCTGGGTGGAAGCATGAAATAAATCCAGGCTCTTGGAGATGGAAATTTTGCCATGCAATGAGACCTTAAAAACTCCAGTGGTCTTGACTCTCGTAATGGTGGGGTAGGCAGGTTTGTTGCCTTCTGACAACTATTATGGGATGGCATCATAATGATATTACAGTGAGTCTTATAAGGATGACTTATTTTGAAGCAAGGGAAAGAAAATATAAGCAACTTGGTGATCTCTCCAATTTTACAGGCAAGGTGCATGTTTGGAGTGGTCTGTGTCTGACACAGCACAGATTTTGAAAGGATAATAGCAAAGCATGCTGTCCAGGAACTTAGAACCGGTCTCATTTTCTGGCTGAAGTATTGTCTGGGTAAAGTGCTACTTAGGGCTGTTTTCAAGATAGAGAAGAGCCATGTTTGTTATTTTCTTTCTGTAGTTGTATGTGAGATACATGTGAGATTGTTTTGTGCAGGTCAGCCATGATCCCAATACCCAGGAAGAAATATTGTTAATACTTACATGTGTTTTCTGTGTGTGTGTGTGTGTGTGTTTGTGTGTGTGTGTGTGTATAAACAGTAAAGTTTATATTACTTTATTATAGGCTTATCACAAGATATAGATAGATTTTCAAGTTATTATGTAAATAAATCTACATTATAGCTGCCTAGTATTCCATTGAATGGAGGTACCATAATTACTTTGTCACTGATTTTTTTTTAGCAAATTGTATTTTATTTTATTTTTAGCAAATTATATATTTTATTTTAAATTTTTTTTTACTTATACTATTTTATTATAATCAATTACCACATCATTTTAAATCGAGGCCTTGTTAAAATTGAACTAGATTGATGTCTTTTTTTTTTTTCAGTTATACATATACATGTATCTATTCTTTTAAAAATTCTTTTCCCATTTAGGTTGTTTCATAATACTGAGCAGAGTTCCCTGTGCTATACAGTAGGTCATCCTACTGTTGGTTATCCATTTAAAATACAGCCGAGTGTACATGTCAATTTCAAACCGGGGCGGGGCGGGGGGCGGGAAGTGTGGGGGGGAGGGATAGCTAGGGAGTTTGGGATTGTCACTGATTATTAACATTGAGATTTTTATTTCTAGTCTTTCAGCATTATTACCAATGCTTTAATGAACATTTTGTGCACATACATGTTGCTGAATTTGTGTGATGATTTTCTTAGGCTAAATTCCTAGAATTGGGAATGCTACATTAAAGACATCCGCTTTTTCTGACTCTTGATGTCTGCTACCAGTTGTTCCCCCCACATTTTGAACCTTTTTGCATTCCCACAGACATCATATTAGAGCATGCCTGCTTGTCTGCATCCTTGCCAGGACTGGGTATTGTCTATCTCTCTTAGTTTTGCGATTTCAGTCTGATGGCCCCCAAATTATAGCGCTGTTGTTTTTATATTTCTGTGATTACTTTTTAAAATTATCATTTTTATTCTTTTCTGAACTATTTATATCCTTTGTAAATTTTCTCTCATGTTGAAATTCATCTTTTTCCTCATTAGTTCACAAGAGCTTTCTGTATAGTATGGTTATCACTTCTGTCCTGTTTGCTACAAATACTTCTCCAAGTTTAAAATTTAAACTTGGTGGTGTTTTTCTCATACCACCGATTTTCATTTTTATATAATAGAATCTCTTGATATTTTTCTTCATGAGTTTTGGGTTTTGTTATCATGCTTAAATCTTTCATCCATCTGGAATTATTTTGTACTAAGGTATGAGGGAATCTAACTTAATTTTATTCCAGATTTTAAAAAATTTCCCCAGGACTCTGTCAGAGAGCCAGTTTGTGCTGTCTGCTTTATCAGTAGGGATTGAGAAGGTTCTGTCTGGGAAGCTACTTGAAGATAACAGTGTTAGAATTCAAAAGGCAAATCAGGACAGACTCTAGGTGACTTACTTGATTAATAGTTCACTGTTTTTGCATAGCATGTAATTTGTTGACAGCATTTTTAATAATAATGGGCCTCATTGTGATTTGAATATTAGATTAACAGTATCCCAACCCTAAGATATTACTACTGCTACTCAAATAAGAAAAATACTGATAAGAAAATGAAAAGCAAATTAGATGAATATAAGAGAGGGAGGTGGGTCCATCAGCAAACCTTGAACACCTGTCATATTGCAAGAGATGCTGTGAAATGATAGTGGAGCTGTGCATTAGAAGATTTGGGTTCTTTGGCAGTTTGCTACTAAATAAAAGTATGAGAAATTAAGTTTTCTCCAAATCTTAAGATGCTTTCAAAAGTATACATATAAAGCAAAGAAGATGTTTAACACATATACATATATCTAATAAGCTTCTTTTTTAAAATTTTATTTATTTTTGGCTGTGTCGGGTCTTTGTTGCTGCACGTGGGCTTTCTCTAGTTGTGGCAAGCGGGGGCTACTCTTTGTTGCGGTGCGCGGGCTTCTCTTGTTGTGGAGCACGGGCTCTAGGTGCGCAGGCTTCAGTAGTTGCAGCATGCGGGCTCAGTAGTTGTGGCGCACAGGCTTCTAGAGCACGCGGACTTCAGTAGTTGTGACACATGGTCTCAGTAGTTGTGGCTCACGGGCTCTAGAGTGCAGGCTCAGTAGTTGTGGTGCATGGGCTTAGTTGCTCCGCAGCATGTGGGATCTTCCCGGACCAGGGATTGAACCTATGTCCCCTGCATTGGCAGGCGGATTCTTAACCACTGCACCACTGGGAAAGTCCCCTCTAATAAGCTTCTAATCGACAAGGGAAAGCACAAAAATAAGTCTTTGTAAGATTTTTAATCTCTTAAGTTTCTTAAAATAACCTAAAAATTTGCATCTGTATGAGGCAGAATAAATAACGTGGATCCTATAAAAGATCTGGGAAAGCTCCCATCTTCTGATGTTCTAAGGCAGAAGGGGCGTGGAGGTTATGGGTAAAGATAAAACCAGCTTTATTTAAAAAATAAACAAGATTGATGAAATTTTTTCTAGCTGCAAAGTTTGTAGTTTCTAGAAAGCGAGCTAACACTGTCCTCAAGTGTATTTTAGCTGGAGAAAAATGCAGATGACAGTTCGTGAGAGCTTAGGGGAACTTCCCTGGCATACAATGAAGAAGTATACTATGAAGTCGTGAAAAAACTGTGTTTAATCTTTTCATTTGTAATTATGGCTGTTACTGTCTTTAGCTGGAAATATTAGATATGACTTGGGTTTTGAAGAATAGCCCACTGCTATTTAGATAAAATGTTAATTATGTATACTTTTCAGGGAGGGAAGCATTTTAATAGATGAGTGTTGCCTTAATAAAGTACTCTCATGTTTAATAATTTTAAGTTACTACGTTGTGACATCTTGGAACGTTTGAAGGATCCATGTTCTTGGCAGCCTCTGCTCTGTGTGGTTGCCCTGCCACCTTAAACTTGTCCCTCCTGGCACTGAATCAGCTTGTTACTCCTCATTTGCTCCTTCTTTTTTAAAAGCAGTTTCCCACTTAAACTTCTCGTGTAAAGCATCCTCCACTGTCCTTATGTAGCTGTGTAACTGTTAACTGCTGCATATTTTAGGCTTTAATCCACATGTTCTGTTTCCTGTGCGACCCTAAACATTTTACGTAAATCCAGTGTAGAGCACCGTGATCAGTACATTTTAAGTAAGTTTAGTAAAAACTTATTTTTAAGTTCCAAGACTAAGTTATATTACATATAATTTGTATTATATTAGTCTGCTTTGCCATTTTTGTTCTTCAGCACATTCAGCCACCCTCCCTCTGTCAGCTCCCGCAGTTGTGCTGGAAGTGACTTTACTTAATGGTCCTTGAACTTCGTGGGGCAGCACTAGGATAGATATGGGGCCTGAGAGCCTGTGAGTCTGGATTTCTTTCAACTTACCTTCACCTTACTGTCATTTGAGGAGAGCACAGGCAAGAAGGAGCCCTTCATACCAGAAAGCCTGAATTTCATAGAACAGAACAGGCTCATACCTTGTGTGTTTCCTACTGATCCCCACATTTTTCATTAATATACTCCTCCTTCCTTATAGGTAGGAAGACTTGAAGATTTTGAAGAATACCTTACTCTTTTGGCTACCTTTTTGTTTTGTTTTGTTTTTTTAAGTTTACCAGTTTCTCCCTGTGAGAGGCTCTATCCTTGAGCATGGTTTTTCTCTTTACCTTTTGTACTACAGCTTCAGAGCCTACTGCCCTGCCAGCCTTCTTTCTCAGGAATTGACGGTACCCTCACCAGCATCAAAAGACCACCAGTGGTCTTTTCTCAGCCTTCCTCTCTGAACTCTGTTTTCTTGGGCCTGGACAACAACCCATTTCTTTTGATCTCAGTGATCCCAGATTTTCTCTGGTTTCCTTCTGCTTCTACGTCATTCCCTCTTGGGAGTCTTGCTGGGGTCTGTGGCTCCTTGAAGGTGTGACTGTGTCACTAGCTCTCAAACAAGCTTCGGCTGTTTTGTGTCGGTGTGTTATGTTCATTTCTGAGCTGCACTCAGTGAGTTCCTCTTGAGTCTGTGTGCACTCTCTGATTGGTCCCCATTCTCACTTACTGTCTGCACCTCCCCCCTCCATTGATGGTCGTTTTTTCCCCAACACTTAGTCATCCATGGCCAGACTCCCGCATCTCTTCACAATTGTCCCTGGTTCCTTTTGCCTTTCTTCCTGCTTTCTGGGCTAGTGACTTGAAGAAATCTTAAATGTTTTCATGTCTTGTTATTACTAATCCTTCATTTCTATGATCCAGTCATTTCTTTGAAATGCCCATTAGATTTTGTCCTTTCTTTTCCATATATGGCATCCTGAGCCACATCCTTACTACTATAGCCAGGCTTTCTCCAGCTGTCTCCTGCTGGATCACCTTATCTCTTTCTCAATCACCTGCAGACCTGTTGCACACCACTGCAAACTAGCCTTTCTGAAGGACTTCCCAGATCCTGCCAAGTACTTCTTAGAACCTTGTTGGCTTCCTCAACTCAATGCTTTGGTCACTACCACGGTCTTGCTGCTGTTTACTGCTGCCTATGCCAGTAGTAGCTCATTGCATCCTCAAGTGGGTAACTTTCCCTAGCATGCAGGCTGTGACTGGAGATGAGTGGGGAAGGGTGCAGAGAAAACAGATGGAAAGGTTTACCAAGGCCAGCTCTCCATAATCTATACAAAGGGAGCTTTTTTAATTCTCTCCAATGTTGTCTGCTTGGAGATTTCAGACCCAGTGACACTGGAGTGTTGTGGGAACTCAGTTGCTGTTTGTATTAGAAGATGTATTATGGATTTGAAACAGCGGGCTGGTAAATAATTTTCTCAGATTTGGCTGATGAACAACTGGGAGCTGCTTATACAAATAAATACATATATTTATTCTCTTTTTTCAGTAGGAGGTGCAAGAATTTACTTTAATCCTTAATTGTTTTTTGATCAAGAAGTAGAGTTTAACATTAGTTGATTAATGGGATTATAATATGAAAAATAGTTAGTTATTTGACTAAGTTTTATCTTTTGTTTCCTTTTTTTCAGCCTTAATTCCAGATGCTCCAGAGATCTTGGATTTGTCTGCTGATTTCTCAACTTCTGCATTACACCTAAAGTGGAATGACAAGGGTTCTGTTTTTCCACATCACTCAGATGTCATCTGGGAAGTCAAAGTTCTACGTAAAAAGAATATGGAAATCATAAAATTAGTAAGTTTGAACAAAAATAGTTTTTTTCCTGTGACATTAAAGAAACGGAATACTTTTTTTATAATTTTAAAGTGGCAACAGTGAACCTTTAGATATTAAAGAAGTAAATCAGATATCCTTTGGGGGTTCATTAAAAACTGTATGCTATGCCTAAAATGCTCACTAAATTAATGAAATAATGTGTAACCATTATAGGAAGTTTAGGAAATTAAGGGAGGATTAATCCATGATTCTGCCACTTGAACATAGTAAACAGTATCTTTGTGTATTCCTGTCAAACCTTTTTTATATGCATGTTTTTACATAAATGAAATTAAAAATATACATATAATTTAATTTACATATTACTATAAATTATCTAACATAGACATAAAAATAAATGTTTTGCAACATATTTAGCCATAGTAATTGTTGAGAAATCTATAAGTATAAATCTATAAGTTTGTATAAATCTGTAAGTTTGAATAAATCTATAAGTTTGAATTTATCTGAATCCAAAATAACATTCTTATATTTAATAGTACATGTTTTTTTTCTCTAATTTTTAAAATCTTGTTTATGAATAGTTTCCTAATGATCCATCTTTAGTTTGTTATTAATCTAAGGAATAGTGAGATATAGCAGTGAAAAGTATTAACAGCTAGTACGTGGGAATTCCCTCTTTCATCCTTTTACTCTTTTCCTCTTTAATGCACTTGAAATATGCCTAGTTATAGACTTAAGAATTAGAAGACCATGATTTTACAGTTTATTTGCCTAAGTACATAGATAAAATAGTAAAGATAATAAATAGGATTATTCTGTATTTCATAGTCACTGTATTATTTTTCCTTTTTGACAACCTATGTATTACATCCTGAAACAATAGCACCATAATTGTAGTTATCTTGTATCCAATGCTTCTGGCATTCCCCTTCCTGGCACTATTGTGAAAGCTCTCTTCCCGGCACTATTGTGAAAGCTCTCTATATGTTAATAGTTTGCATCTTCACAACAGGCCCCTGGGGGAGGCTGTATTAGCATCACCCCCATTTTACAGATGAAGATACAGAGTCACAGGAAGACATTAAATGGAGGAGCCAGGAATTAAACCCAGACAGTTGATTCCAGAGTCTGTGCTCTTCCTTAACCAGTACCATCTGTATTGTATTACATAATCAGTATACTTATTTTCATCTAAGATGCCCTCCCTTTCCTTTTCACCTATACAAATTGAATACACATTTCAAGACCCAGGTCAAATCCTATCCCTTATTTTAAAGCCCATCCTAATTACCTCAGTGTAAAAATGCTCTCTCTTTTCTTGAGTTTTAATGGCAATTCTTGTGTGTCAGTCTGGTTTGCAGCTAACTTTGATATAGCTCTACCATTGTTGTCTTAAAACTATTACTTATTTAAAATTGTATTGTGTAGCTTTTTTTATGGCCTAACATTTTATATTCTCCATTACTACTTACTGGCTTAGGATGACTTCTCAAAACCTCCTTTTTCTTATTTGTTAAATGGTGCTAATATTTTCTGTAGTAAATGGTATGATATTTATAAAGCTACTAAACAGCTATTAGTTATTATTACTTCCTTTGGGAGCTAGATGGTTTGTTTGTTTTTTTAACTGACTTAGGGATGCTGGAGTAAGAGGGATACTCTTTGACATGTAAGTGAAATCAAGCATAAATGAATGGAAATATTATTCTAAGGTCATGTAACTCATTGCCACAAGATGTGTAACAAGACAGCAATGGCAAGATAGTAATTCCCTACTTTTTGGAATATGATCTTTGGAGAAAAATCTTTCTATGGGGAAAAATAGCAAGAGGCAAGAAAAATAGAGCTAGAACAAATTAATTTTAAAAAGTTACTCCTGTCCATAGTAAAATATGACATTTTTATTTATAATTATGTTATTAGTATTAGTATTTAAGGTAGAATTGCTTATAATCAGTCATTTTATGACAGGTTATAATGCTATTATTTTGTAATAGCTTAAAGATCATTAAAGATCATGAAACACTGTAAATGTGAGTTTCATTTATAAGTTTAATTTATAGTGTTTCATTTATAACTTGACATTTTCTGCCCACAGCCTCACAAACAGCTGTGGAAGCTTTCCACTGCGCAAGCCAGGATGTGAATGATGCCTGGGAGTTATGCAGCCCTCTCTCCTCCTCTCATTTTTCTCTCTTGTAAACAAGGAATTCTTTTAGCTGATTCTTTTATTATTTGCCTCCATTTTTCCAGATAGCCTGCTTATGTTGCTGTTATTATTATTTTAGTTTTTTGAGCAATGTTTTATTAACTTCCCACAATGTAGAATGAGAATTTAGTCCTGTCTCACTTGGCAGCCCAGGGACACGCACTCGCATGTATGTGCACTCAAATGCGTGTGCACGCACACGCACACTCTCTCTCTCTCTCTCTCTCTCTCTCTCTCTCTCTCCACTTCTTATTTTTTTCCAATATCATTATGTTATAATTTTTGGTAGACCAGTATTCATTATTTGGATTACAGTAATGCAAACACTATTTATAACTGAACCAAATAGTGTTTACTATTCTTTTCCTTTTTTTTGTACATCATCTCGTATTGTCTTGTACTTATAGTTTTTATTTGTCTGCTTCATTAATTCAATCCTAAATTCTTTCTAGGTTGTGTAAATCTGTCGAAATGTTCAAGCAAACATCAGTTTTGTCTTTCTGAATACATCTCTCTGAGGGCCTTCTGACTTCCTGACCCTTTTCATATAAGAGCTCATGTGGATGCTGCCAAATATTTGTATAGCACAAAGTGTGGCAAATAGCTGAGTATTCTGAGGTTTCTCAGGAGCTCCAGCAGCCTCCAATCCCAGTAGCCAACCCTTGGTTTGAAGAGATTAATACCTGGGTATACCTATAAACCATTCAAGACAAACCTCTATGTTTTTCAACATATTTGTTAGGAAGCTATGGTTCATCCTCATTCAGAGGATTCCTTTTATAGTTGTCTTATGATGGGTCCTCTTCTTCCTGAATTCCTTGTTTCCTCATTTTGGTGGAAGCATAAATTCCAGTAGTTATTTGCTATTTTTTGTAGATACTCTCTGCTAACTGCAGTGGTAGCTTACAGATATATTTTATTAAAAATAATTTAAATTAGTTGCCAGGAAAATTTAAAAGACTGTCAATTCCAAATATTGAGAAGATGCAGAAAGATTGGAGCTTTCATACCCTTCTGGTGGGAATGTAAAGTGCTACTTGATGAATACATTGAGATACTACATTTCTGAAGATGTCTATTCTGCATTCACTCATGATTGCTAGTTTGGCTGGGTAAAAGATCCTAGGTTGGAAAATTTTCTCAAGATTTTGAAGGCATTGTTCCATTTGCTTCTCATTGTAGATCTATCTTCATCTGTTGTGCTGGACACTCATTAGGCCCCTTTCAGTCTGAAAACACATGCCTGTCAGCTTGGGAAATTCTTATGTCTTTGATTTCCTCATCTCTTTTTTCTCCTTTTTTTCTTAGAACTTCTGTTCTTTAGAAATTGTACCTTTCTGACCTTTCCTCTAATTATCTTATCATTCTTACATTCCATCAGTATTTTGCTCTATTTTCTGAGCAATTTTTCCTAAAGTTTATCTTGCACTTTTGAATTTCTATTAATATACTTTTTAATATACAAGAGATCCCTTTTCTTAGTCCTTTTTTAAAAAAAAATTTATCATGTTCTTGTTTCATGGATGCAGTATCTCTTCTTATCTTTGAGAATATCAGTGATTTAAAATTTTCTTTCTGTGCATTCTGTTTTTTCACATTGCTTTTTTGTTGTTGTTGTTTTGATCTTTGACTTTCACATTAGAACTTTTTCTCCACTTTCTGGTCATCCTGGTTGCTGCTCATATTTAAGTGAGTGGTTCTTGAAAAATAAAACAAGTCTAATTGGAACTTTTGTTTGCCTGGGTGGGACTTGTTGGCTGGGGCATCACTATATGTGATAGGATGGGCTGTCAAGCTGGAAAAATCTTAATATTATTTTAGGTTTTTATCTTGACCTGTTCATATGCTCCTTAGAAAAGTTTGCTTAGACTCTTACCTGGTGAGTATGTACCTGGCCATCAGTATCCTGGGGGCTGAGTAGGGAAGAAGGCAGGAGTGCCCCAGCCTTTAGAATGCATAGTTAGTTACCGTTGCCCATCTGCTTTCCAGTGTCCAGAATCTTACTGGTATTGTTTCTTCAATTTTTTGCCCTTGTGTATCTGTGCCTTTAAAAAAAAAAAATCTTTTACTTTTGTTCTAAAGGAATTTCATGAAGTAAAGAGAAGGAAGTACATTTATTTAATCTGTTGTCTTTAACCAGAAGTCCCAAGGTCTCTCTTAGTATATCCTCATATATTTGGTTGAAATCTTGCCCATTTTCCACAATTGAAATTAAGCTTTCTATATTATTATAAGTTGCATATTTAAAAATAAAATTTGAAATATATGACACTTATATAAAAAAATAATCCAGTCTAAAATAATAGTTTATTTTGTTGAAATGCTCTCCTCTCTTTGACTTTAACCCTTGGAGATAAAAAAAGCATTAACTGTTTTTTCTCCATGGAAAATGGGACCATTTTAGGTAATGGTGTATTTTCTCATGAACTGTATTGAATGTTTTGGAATATTAACATCTTGTGTAATAATGAAGTAGGCCCTAAAGTTGAAGAAGTAAACATAAATGAATCATAATTATTGTTACTACAACTCTCCTTTTATGCCTTATAGAAAACATAGATTTACAAAAGAACAAAGCTTTGATTTACTTAGCTGGTAATTGTATACAGTCTGTTGTGTTTTTTTAACCCTAAGGGAAAGCGGGACATAGTACTTGGAAATAGAATTTTGTGTTTGTGTTCATTTTGTAGGTGACCCACAACACAACTCTGAATGGCAGAGATACAATTCATCACTGGAGCTGGATCTCAGACATGCCCTTGGAGTGCGCCACTCACTATGTGGGAATTAGATGCTACATTGATGATCCTCAGTTCTCTGGTCGCAAAGAGTGGAGCGACTGGAGCCCACTGAAGAACATCTCTTGTAAGTGCATATTTAAAGGATTTTCATTTCAGATGAATTAGATTAGTCTTGCTTAAGGGTAGGGTTTAGCTCACGGTTTTAGTTCTCTGAACCCCATTTGGATGCATGAGGGTCACCTGGGGATCTTCCAAGTCTTCTGCCCCAGAACATTTTGATCCAGAAACTCTGAGCTAGGCTTCAGGAATCTGTATTTTTAAAGAACATACTGAGTGATTAGATAAACATCCATGTTTAAAAATCACTTCGAATAGACATTGGGAGAACATTTAAAAATTTTATGTAGGCGGTAATGAGATCAAGTCCATATTTTTAAAATAGAGCTCCCAATTTCTTGCCCATAGAGCAGACTGCTGTGAGCTGCAGTTACTGCAGAGAACATGGGAATCCGCAAGTATAGGACTTGCCTGGCAATCCAGTGGTTAAGACTCCGAGCTTGCAATGAAGGGGGCGCAAGTTGGACCCCTGGTCGGGGAGCTAAGATCCCGCATGCCAAAAAAATAAAATAAAATTAACAGTGTGAATCTGCAGGTATATCAAAAATCATCTGTACATTGAATAAAACTCATGCAGGTATAGTGTTGGCAGTGTGAGAGAGGGCCTAGAAAATTGCTGACAATAAAATAAAGTGCTTTAAAAGGCTGGTAATCATTGTAGATTATTTACCCTAGTGACAATATGGAGAAATGGATCAGAGGGAGGAAAGACTGGAAGCAGGCAGATTAATAAGGAGAATCTTGTAGTTCAGCAAAAGACAGTGAAGGTATAAAATAGGACACCTGTGTTTAGAAACGAAAAGAGGGAAGAAGTATGAAAACACTGAAGAGACCAAATTAGAATGAGTGACTATGCTTTTGGTAGGGGAGAAATAGAGCTGAAGATGACTATTAGTTTGGGCAGCTGGGTAGCTGGTGATGCTGTCCAATGAGACAGAAACTATATGAACAAACTAGGTGGGAGAGATAAATTTCAATTTTAATGTGTTGAGCTTGAGGTAGCTGTGAAGTGCCTGGGAGCAATTTCTCATTGTCAGTTGGGAATACAAATTCGGCATCCAGGTGATTAGTTCGAACTGGAGATATACAGTTGACCCTTGAACAACTGGGTAACCCCCAGGGGCTCTGACCCTCCATGTAGTGGAAAATCCACACATAATTTATAGTTAGCCCTCCATTCCCGTGGAACCTCCATATGTGTGGTTCCATATCCAAGGATTCAACCAGCCGCAAATCCTGTAGTACTGTAGTATTTACTATTGAAAAAAATCCACACATAAGTGAACCCATGCAGTTCAAACCCATGTTGTTCAAGGGTCAACTGTGTATTTGAGAATCGTTAACATATGTGATGTGAAAATTTTTAAATCTTGGAGGTTAACATAACTCAAGGAAAGGGGCATGAAGACCAAGGACACATCTCTTAGAAGCTTGTGTGAGGAGGGGAGGATGGAAGAAAATGAAGCCAGCAAAACAAACAGCAGCCGGAGGGTTCAGAGTAGCAAAAGTAAGTAGTCTACACCCCAAGAGAGAAGGGAGTTTTGAGAAGGAAGACTTTAGGCAACATACCAGATGCTGTGGAAGTTGAAGGAAAGATTACTAAGACATGGCCATTGGATTGAGCAGTTAGGCCGTGGAGCCATTTTAGTAAAGTGGCCAGAGTAGAAGCCAGATTGCAGTAGATTAAAGAGTGAGTAGGTAGAAAGGAGACTAGAGATAATATTTTTTAATTGGCTCTTTAGGAAAATAAAAACAAAAGGGTGGCTTTAACCTACAGAGTTGGGATTTTTTTTCGAAAGTGCTTTTTAGGATGTGGAGTATTTAACCATGCATGTAAGCTGATGGAAAGTAGGACATCTGATCTAAATACATAGAATAATTTCAAAGGAATGGGATTATTTAATGTGTACCTTTTTCTTGGTGTGGATTTTTCACATGTGGATAAACCCACTTAATTTGAACGTTTAGACTTCTTAGATATTAACCTGCGACCTTACACGGTGACCTGCAGTCTCCTCTACCCCCCCACCATCACCCCGTCATAAGTAAATAAAACCACACACATTTTTATTTCTTGTGTATGTCTTGCTCCTTTGAAACCTGGGGGGCGTACCTTACCTTTGGGCCACCATAATTACAAAGTACCTAACAGTGTGTTTTATGTACACTGGGCTAATTTATGTAAAAGACTTCTAAAGTATTTGTAATTCCTTTTGCTCTTTCTAGGGTCTCCTGATTCTCAGACTAAGGTTTTTCCTCAAGACAGAGTGCTACTTGTAGGCTCAGATATAACAGTATGTTGTGTGACTCAAGAAAAAGTGTTATCAGCACAGATTGGCAGTACATATTGTCCCCTTATCCATCTTGATGGGAAAAATGTTGCAATCAAGATCCGTAATATTTCTGCTTCCGAAAGTAGTGGGACAAATGTTGTTTTCTCCGTAGAAGATAACATGTTTGGAACAGTTATTTTTGCAGGATGTAAGTATATAATTTTTTTTTTAAGAAAAGAGTTCCTATTAATCTGTTTTGGTCCTCTTTGAAAGCCTTAATGCTTTTTCGGGGGGATGATTTTATTTTTTTCTTATTTTTTTCTTCTTTGATACAAATGACATATGAGGGTACCAGCATTTTTGCTTGTTTTAAGGTGAGTTCTAAGCTTGTTTTCTACATACCTGTATCTATATAATTTGTAGCTTTTGTAATAAAGATTTGAAACATTCATCTGCTAATTTTTAGTTTAACTTCTTAGTTAACAGCTTTGTTGAGTCAAGGGCAGATAGTATATGATATTTCTTACTCCTACATCATTTAGGAATTTTTTCATATAAATTAATTTCCCACCTAATTAAAGCATACCTTTTTTTAAAGTACCTGAATTAAAGAAATTGTAATGATTTTACACAAAATCTTTCAAAAGCATAACCTACACTTCTCTGATGAGAGGAGGGTGGCTGCAGGACATGGGGAGAGGAAGAGTCCCCCTCTCACTGTGTTCTCTGTCTGATGTACTCTCCGTAATGCAGGGGCATCTTTTAACATGGTCACTTCTACATTCCATGACGTTTCCAAAAGTTGTTGTGGGTGGACTGCCCTACCTATATGGCTTGTGTTGTGCATCCACAGATACTTTTGTTTTTGTTTTTTTTGCGGTACGCGGGCCTCTCACTGTTGTGGCCTCTCCCGTTGCGAAGCACAGGCTCCGGACGTGCAGGCTCAGTGGCCATGGCTCATGGGCCCAGCCGCTCCGCGGCATGTGGGATCTTCCCAGACCGGGGCACGAACCCATGTCCCCTGCATCGGCAGGCGGACTCTCAACCACTGCGCCACCAGGGAAGCCCCACAGATACTTTTGTATTTAGAGTTTTTCTGTCCCCTCCCCTGTGGTAACTGTAATGTTATAATGCACTGATGGCTTTGCCTCCAGCAGTGCTTCCCTTCCTGCTCACATTCGGAACTTAAAGTTTCTAGTGGTCCAAGGGTCTCATGAATAAAGTGTGTGAAATGTAGTGAATGGATTTTGTCATTTTCTTTTGCTCACTCAGTGATTTTTCTTATGCTTTTTTTTTTTCCCTTATGATTGTCAGTTACGCTGTGGATCAGCCGCTTTCAGTCACTTTTTTACTTCCATAGAAATTTATGATAAATTACATTCAGTTGCTGATAGATTCCCAAGGGAAGGGGATTAGGTGCCCTTCTCAGCCTGATGATGGCTGTAACCCTACTCTCTTTTTGCCTTCCAGTAAGGCATTTTGGAATTCAAGTGAGAGTGAGGATATATTCGAATTTAAATTTTAGAAATTTAAAAAATTAAATTTTCTTTCCTAAATGGAATTTTAGGAAGTGATGTGCAACATTCCTCACAAACGATCATGGAGTCTAAGTAAAGAACCAGTGTAGTGAAACTGCTTGATAAGTGATACCAAAAAGTGAGATACTCACTTAAAAGAATGAAATAAAAAATTAAAACTCAAAAGATGAGAATATTCACTGTTTTTATTGTTTCTAACAATGTTCTAATCTTTTATCATAGTGCTATTTTGTTCATAATTTAGCTTTCATTTATAACATTTGGAGGTTGAAATATTGATCAATATTTGTCAATTCAGGAACAACAGTAACAGTTCACTTCAGAGGGAGCTCTTTAGAAACTTGCAGCAAGGGCAGACTGTGGTGTGTGTTAGGGATCAAGATTTACTTTCCTTTCTCTTATGGGTAGCCTGTTATCCCATCATTTACTGAAAAGGCTGGAAAGAATGTTAGAATCAGCTTGTCAGTTTACCCCTACACACACACATACACATTCAAACGTGCCAGGATTTTGATTGATATTACATTAAATCTATCAATTTAGGAGGATTTTTATTCTTACAATATTGAGTCTTCCAAACCATGAACATGGTATAGCCTTCCATTTATTTAGATTTTCTTTGATTTATTTTAGTGATATGAGGTCTTTTATATCTTTTGGTAAATTTATTCCTAGGTGTTTGATGTTTGCTGGTGCTATTAAAAATTGATGTTTTTAAATTGCGTTTTCTATAGACTGCTATATAGAAAGACAATTGATTTATACCGAGCTTTTACTTAGCTTCAATTGATTCTTTTGTAAGTGAATTTCTTTGAAAAGAAAATCAGTATATTTCAAGTACTGCCCTCTCATTTTTTTTCTCCTTCAATTTTTCCTTCTACTTCTGTCTAGTTTGCTCCTGTTATTCGGATTTTAAGTATTTCAACTTAATATATCTGCCAGATCCTAAAATAATCAGCATTTTAAATATCCTCAAAATTTGGGGTATGTGAATTTAATAAAACGACCAAAAGTTTGTCCTTAAGTTTAAAACCGTTTTCAAAATAAATATGTAAGTGTTAGTTTTATTACCCAGTTGGTAAACTTTCATATAAATATACTCATTACTTCTCTTAATGTTACCTAAGATACTTGAAGGATGTAATGCTTATCTCTGGGGAAAGTATGTGAAATTTTCTAAGTCTTGTTTGATAAACTAAGGACTATTTTAAAAATTCAGGTTTTTAAAAATAAAGTTATCTTTTAGACTTTTTCAATGAGTAGATAGTCATTTAACAAAACTTACCTCCATGGAAGATAGTTTGGATAAATATGACAGTAGGAAATATCAGTTTCTGTATATGCTTGGTTAAGTAAGATTACAGAAATATCACTTTCTATAATCAGTGTCAGACTGTAGAATTTTTATTTATCACTGTCTCACAAAACAAAAACAAAACAACTTTTTTTCTTTTTCTAGTCTTGCCCCTACAAAAACAGAACAGTCTCATTAAAGAAGAAAAGCAACAAAAGATCAGTAGTCACTTGGAATATAGGGATATGTAGAATTTTACCAAGAGTGACTTTGTAAATAATAGTCCTTATAACTTATTTAAGAACTCTGAAACTTGTACCATGGCTTATACTGACATGATTTGGTGGTACTTTTCAAATCACAGTATAAGGAGGATAGGTAATAATACTATTAACCTGTAGATTTTTCTCATTTAACTAGTTGGACAAAGGTTCCTTTGAGAGATTTGATGGACTCTGAAATGGGATTTAAGGGGAAAACATGATAGTTGATCTCTTCAGGTTGCTATTGGGGAGTTTCCAAATGAGCTAATGGTCACTCTTAAGTATATGTTAATCCATCACTCCTAATGTAATATGAACTCTGAAACAACATGCTATACAAAGAATGGTAATTCCTGCACCATTCAGAATGTAAGCAAATGATTTTTTAAGGAAATTGTCCCAAATGTAATTAACATTTGTGAAACATAACGTTTTCAGAGAAAATATACATAATCAAAGTAACTACTTTTTTTTCTTTTTTTTTATTAGATCCACCTGATATTCCTCAAAAACTGAACTGTGAGACATATGACTTAAAAGAGATTATATGCACTTGGAATCCAGGAAGACCGACGTTCTTGGTGGGCCCACGCAATACAAGTTACACTTTATTTGAAAGGTAAAGGTCTCTGGGAAAGGTTGTCAGAACAGTGAGGAGTACCTTGGAAGGATATTAAATGACATAAGATGCTCTGTTTCATTTATGAGAACAAATATAAAACAAAATATGCTGTAGAAAATTGGGTATACTATAAATACTGCACTTTAAACATGCAGACTCGATATCTTGTTGTCTTTTTAAAAAAGCCTCTAGAAGGGAGAATCCTCAAATATGAACAGAGACTGTCTCTGGGTAGTGGGCTTAATGGCTGATTTTTTTCTTCTGTTTTCTGCCTTGTATATATTTTCTTCCCTGAGTACGTAGTATATCTATAATTAGAAATACAGACTTTTTTAAAAAAAAATTTATTAGAAATTTACCCGTTCATCTTTTCCTGCAATAAATCTCTTGCCATTTTGAAATTATTTTAATATTCTTTAATGTTCTCTTAATTCAGTTTTTCAGGAAAATATGTTAGATTTAAAAGAGTTGAGTTGCCCACAAATGAAAGCTATCAGTTATTCTTTCACATGCTTCCAAATCAAGAAATATACAATTTTACGTTGAATGCTCGAAATCCTCTGGGTCAATCAGAATCAACACTTTTAGTTAACATAACTGAAAAAGGTAAGCTGCTGCATAAACCAGTTCTTAAAAATAACTTTAGAAGTGGTAAAATGTCTTGAGATTAATGAAAAGTGCTTTTAGGGATTTCTTTTTACTGATTATTTCCTTTATATTTACTTAATACTATTTTTGTAAATTTCATTTAAAAATATAATTTCAAGTTTCACTGTTTTATTAAATTCAAATAAGAATTTGAATTAATTGTTTCATAGAAATTCTAAGTGGCTTTATCTGATAGTTTTTGATTTCTGAAAATAGTTTTTGCCCAATTTTTTTTTTCTTTTTTTTTTTTGTGGTACGTGGGCCTCTCACTGTTGTGGCCTCTCCCGCGGCGGAGCGCAGGCTCAGCAGCCATGGCTCACGGGCCCAGCTGCTCCACGGCATGTGGGATCCTCCCGGACTGGGGCACGAACCCGTGTCCCCTGCGTCGGCAGGCGGACTCTCAACCACTACGCCACCAGGGAAGCCCTGCCCAATTTTTAAAACCTTTTTATTTTGAAATAGTTGTAGACTCACAGGTGGTTGTAAAAATAATTACAGTTCTTCGTCTGACTTTCTCAGTGGTAGCATGTTATGTAACTGTAGTACCATGTCCAAATTAGGCAGTTGACCCTGGTTCAACACTGAACCAGACTACTGACCTTGCTCAGTTTTCACCAGTTTTTATATGCATTTAATTGTGTGTGTGTTTGTGTGTGTGTGTGTGTGTGTGTGTGTGTAGTTCTGTGCAGTCGGATCCATGTACAGATTCATGCAACCCACCAATACAGTTCAGATACAGAACTCTTCTGTCGCCCTCAGGAACCGCCTCCCGCTGTCACTGTAGCAACACCACCCGCACCCCCATCAACACACACGGGCGCGTGCTAGAATCTCTGTTCCTGGAAAACAGCTAGTCTCTTCCTCATCGCTATTGTTTTGTTATTTTGGGAATGGTGTGTAAATGGAGTTGTACACTATTTAACCTTTAGAGGTTGGCATTTTTTACTAAGGATGATGTCCTTGAGATCCATCCAAGTATGTATCAGTAAATAGTTTGTTCCTTTTTACTGCTGATGATTTCTGGATTTTTACCAACCCTATTAATGTACAGCTCAAAATAGAAATAAAAGAGGCCTGTCTTTTTGGCACTCATTCCTGTGGTCATTCCATGTGTATCAACTCTGTGCCAGGCTCTGCAACACACAGAGCAGTGGCGTAGAGGCCTTCTCTTAGAGACAGTCAGGGGCGTAAGGTTGCCTTACTTGTGAATATAAGTCACTTTTGTCAATTATTCCTTCTCATATCTTTGTTATGTTGATTTTTTTCCATAAGGTCACAAAAGCTACATCTTATACTTGCATGGCAGTTTTATATTTTTTTTTCTGCCCTCTGCCATTTCAGCCATATCTTCCACGTGATTCTTTCCCATCACTCAATTTGGTGTATGCACTATCACCAGTGTAATGTGCAGTTTGCTTCACTGTACCTTTGTTCTTGCCAAGACCCCAGCCTGAAATGATTTTCTGCAACTGTTTTGCCAGTTTCATTCTGATTCATCCTTCAAAGCTCATCTTAAGTCCTATCTTCACTGTACATCTGCACTTACATCTAAATTCCTGTAGCAGTGAATATCTGTACCACATATTTAGGACTTAATGTATATACTCTTGTTGATTTTCCTTCTTTCTGTTTGTCAGTCCCCAAGTAAATGAGGGGTTCCTTAAAGGTAGAGACTGACTTACTACCTTTTAGTATTTCTGTTGCCAACTGAGAAACCTTGAGTGTGGATGGTTCTTAAACAATGCTGGCCTGGTGTCAGCAGTAAAGGTGAGATTTGTATTCCACACAACAGTGAGTGGAACATTGTTGATCAGCACTGATGACATCTCTTCTGTTTTTTGTTTTCTTTGACTCTCATTTGTCATATTAGGAAAGAGCTTTCAAAGTAATCTTTGAAAATTGTATTTACAGTTCATCCCCATATTCCTACTTCAATCAAAGTGAAGGATGTCAGTTCAACAGCTGTTACACTTTCCTGGCATTTACCGGGCAGCTTTGCAAAGATTAAACTGTTATGTCAAATTGAAATTAATAAAACTAACTCAGTACATGAATTGGTGAGTAAGATTCTTCTATAAACTTCCTTTGAGGTTATTTTGGATAAACTACTTAGTTTTCAAAAAGAATTAAGTAAATTGGTATGCACAAGCGCTCAGATTACTTATTATAGAGCTTTACTAAGTGTGAAGACATTATATATCAATATCATAACAGCATTATATCTAGCACTTAAAAACAGTTATAATACCGGATATTATAGAACGTAAGTTTGACTTTTACTACTCAGAATATTTCCAGGTCTAGTGTAGTACCTGGCATGTAACTGGTGCTCAATAAATTTGTGAATGAATTAGTAGTTTTTGCTGTAACCGTTGGTGTTAGTTAATGGACTAATCGGCACCAAAGAGAAGATGTGATTTTTAAAACTGTTAAGTGCAGCAATAGGAGCAAGTTATAATTGGGCGTTTTAAGTCAAAACACGGCTTTTTAGTACATTTTACATACTTAGGTTGACTTTTATGCTGCACCATCTTGTAATTTGGGGTAGGTCCAAAATAAATGATGTACTTAAATAGTCACTTGGAAACTTACTGATAATTTCTAGAAAATCAGTCAAACTGCAAAACGTAACCCGGAAAGCTTCTTTGCAATAAGTAATTGGGAACTCAGAGACTTTGCTGAGGCATGTGAATCCTCAGATTTGTTTAGAATTGCTTCATCTTAATTTATTTAGTTTAAATATTGAATAGTCTACATGTTTAGCACCACACTAGAGGTTCTAAGTGCCATATAAAAAAAGATGCATAAGATGATGCCTGCCTCCAGTCAGTTTCCAAATATCATCTGAATAGTGTATTTAATCCTCAGGGTCATCTTAGATTACTAAGTTACATTAAGGTATATTGCATTACCATTAACCATTGACCTAATATCATCTCTGCATAATTAATTGACCATTATTACTTAGATCCAACATTTGGACTAAAAAGATACCTCAATTTTATTTATTGCTGTCGCAGAACATAATTTCACTGATTTGGCATTTATATAAAATTAAAATATAGTGGATGAACTGTCTTTGGTTTTATAGAGGTAAACTCTTATGACATTCAGTCAATTTATGTTACGAATTTGGGAGGCTTTCTTCTAAAAAAGTATATGAGTGTATGTATGTATTCATATACATGTGATATTATATATGTAATATATATATTTGTTTCTAATAGCGGAATGTCACAATGAAAGGAATAGAAAATTCAAGTTATCTTGCTGCTGTGGATAAGTTAAATCCATATACTATATATACTTTTCGGATTCGTTGTTGTACTGACCCCTTCTGGAAATGGAGCAAGTGGAGCAATGAAAAACAATATTTAACCACAGAAGCCAGTAAGTTAACTGAATGACTTACAGCTAATTATTACTATGGATCCTGAAATTTTGCTTTTAAAAGAAAATGTCACCAAAGTGGCTAAAAGCAGGAGAATGTTGAGATAAACTGTGTAACTATATAATACCTGCTAGTAAAATATCATACAGACATTTTAAATGATGGTTTTTCAAGTTTTGTGATAATATGGAAAAATGCTTGGCATGTGTTATGTGAAAGGATTGCAACTGTATTAAAATGATACGTAGGAAACCAAACTTGAAACCATAGTAAGATTATGGAGTGATTTTTCTCACACTCTT
>NW_006795398.1:548637-584782 GCF_000442215.2 Lipotes vexillifer
CTTGGAGTTTATAACCTATTTAGAGTATCTCTTTATTGAAAACAATTATTAATAAAGCTAATTTGGTAGAATTTTTATGTGTGACCTAGGCCTGAGAAATGGATGGGACTACAAGTTCTTGAACTTTAGTTTCTGTGGTACACCCAGGTCAATATATCTATAAAATCAGGTAACTGGTTATCTAAGTATGATAATTTCTAAAGACAGAATGAGATACTAGTCTTGATTAAGCAGATGTCAGCTTTAAAACAAAGCAAAAAATTTAGAAATAGGTGTAATTTTCAGAAATCATTCAACAAAAGATAGCAAAAGCTTTATTTGAACTATATAATATAGGGAATATAAAACTTCTTCCAAAAAATTTAACAAACAGTAAGACAAAAAAGGACAGGTATTAACCCAGATTTTGTCTCTCTACATGAAGACTAGAAAGATGAGAGAGGATCCTTACAGTACATGTAAGAATTATTTGGATCATGCTTGAGTCCAGGGAGAGAGTGTATTAGTTATCTATTGCTATGACAAATTACCTCAGAACTCAGTGGCTTAAAACAGCAAACGTTTGTTATCTCACAGTGTCTGTGGATCAGAAATTTAGACAGCTTAGCTGAGGCTACAGTCAGGATGTGGGTAGGGGCTGCAGGCTTGATAGGGGCTAGAGGATTGCCCTTCAGGGTGGTTCAGTCACATGCGTGTTGGCAGGAGGCCTCAGTTCCTCACCACGTGGGCCTCTCCATAGGGCTGCTGCAGTGTCCTCAACATGGCAACCAGCAAGTCCCAGACTTAGTGATCAAAGAGAGAACAAGGCAGCCTCCACAATGTCTTTTATGTCCTAGCCTCAGAAGGGACATAACATCACATCCGCCGGACCCTACTTGTCACACAGGCCAACGCTGATACAGTGTGGGAGGGACCACACAAGGGCATGAATGTCAGGAAGCGAGACCAGTATCATTGGTCATTTTGGAGACTGGCTGCTTTTGCTTTCAGTTGATGAGCTGTTGTTGCCAAGAGGAAACATTTTATTTATGCCTCATTAAGATAAAGGCATTAATTCATTTAACAAATACTTGTTGAGTATCCACCATGTGTCAGGAATTGTTGTAGTTACTAGGAATATAGCAGGGAATAAAACAGCAATCTCTGTCCATGGAGTTTATAGGATAGAGGATTAGAAATGAGTTTTTAAAATATATATACAATAGCGTATTGGGTGGCAGTGAGTGCCACAGAAAAAAATAAAACCTAGAGAGAGGGCTAGGGAATGAAGGCCAGGCGGTTGAGGAGGGAGGTTGCAATTTTAAATAGAGTAGGTGGAAGAGACTTCACTAATAAGGTGACACTTGATCTGAGATATAAAGAAGGTGGTAAAGGAAGCTATGTGGTTAATTGAGAGGAGAAAAGTTCTAGGCAGAGGAAGAGAGAGCATAGGAAGTGCAGAAAGCCTGGGGCAGGTGTCTTTGGCATGTTTGAGGAGCAGCCAGGAAACCAGTGTGTAGCCAGAGCCAGCTTGAGTAAGGGGGGAGAGACGGATATGAGATGGAGAGGCAGCCTTGGACCCATTTTTGAGGGACTTGAGGGTGATTTTAACCCATTGTAAGGGGCCTTGTGTTTTGTAGACATTTGGAGCTCAGCTTTTCCATTGCTCCATTTTCTGAGTGGAAGCCACTGACTTCTTCACATTTTTATTGAGAATTTCAAAAACCTAGACAAAAATTTCAAATACCACCATCCCACTTATTGATCTTATCAACTTACATAGTATGCATCTTCAAATACCAACGTTTAAATCTCTTTTCTAGTTCCTTCAAAGGGACCAGATACTTGGAGAGAGTGGAGTTCTGACGGAAAAAATTTAATAATATATTGGAAGGTAAATATCTAATTCTTCCTTGAATATTTAAATAACTTTATTATGCTGAACTACTTAACTTACATATGGTACCTGGGTTATCAGGCAGCCAGGATTTCCCAGACTGGCTTAGCGTACAGTACTGCTGAGAATGTAACCTGGCTTCTAAAAGTCCCAGATTCCACATCACTGCAGATGCACCACGGTCACTGTAGTGAGGATCTCTGTCAAGAGCTGAGCATTCTTTAGTTTGATTTTATGAGGCCTGTAAAGGACTGAGGATTTCATGAATTCCATCTCTCTCACTTTAGTCAGAAATGCAGCCAGAAACCACAAGTTAGAATCTCAAGTGTTTATGTTGTATTTTCAATTCAATGACTAGGAAACCAACTTTTTATATATATCATGTGTAATTTGTTATCCCCTAAGTAAATTGCATTATAATATGACAATTATAAAGTTTTACATAGTTTTCTAAAATTTTAGATAAAGTATGAATTGCATTATGTTTTACTAGCTTTTCCTTACCAGAGCAGATGTTTTTGTTGCTGTATTTTTTTATCTGATTTATGAACATCAAAACCATGAACAATTGTCTTCTACACCAGATTTCATAGGAACGGTTATAACCAGATTCTTTTAAACAGTGAATTTTGTTATTGAAATTTAAACTATTATTTTTATAAAAATTTGACATCTTTACAGCTTTAAGTAAAGTAAATCTTTGAAGTCTGTGAGCAAGTTGTGTACAAATTCCATTGCTTCGAGGTTGTCTGTATATGACTGTGCATCCCCTCTTACTCTTGATTAGCAAATCCCCTGGCTACTCTCAGTTGTCTGTCAGATTTCACAATAATATAGTAACAATCATATAAATTACTTCAGTGTGAGAAAGTTTAGAATATTGTTCAAACGAGATAAATGTTTAACCAAGGATTAAAATTACTGAAGCGATTTGGATTCTAACTTCAGTGACTAGTTGATGGTTCTGCCACATTTGGTTGGAAAATTAAGTTGTTTTGGACATGTTGAGTTTTTTAAACATGTGCCACAAGGATATCTGAGTACAGTTCAGTAGGAGGTGGTTTGATGTAAGGTTCTGGAGCTCGGGAGAGGTCTGAGCTAAAGACATAGCTGTGAGTAAGCATATAAGTGGGATCACTCAGGGAGAGCACACAGGGTAGAAAGAGGCCAAGAGTGGAACTGTAGGTGATGGCAGGATATAAAGCACCAGCAAAGGAGGAGGATCCAGCAGGGGAGATTGGGAAGGCCAGAGAGGCAGGAAGACCAGAAGAAAATAGCTTTTGCAGAAACCAGGGGAGGGGGATGTGTGAAGGAATGAATAGTATCAAATGAAACCCACAAGTCTTAGGATGGTAACATGTCTACTTTACCAGGCCATTGGAGAGCTATCGGGGAACTCTGTTGGAGCAGAGTCTTCAGCAGAGTATGAATGTCAGTGTCAGTCTGGATCAGAGGGTCCCATGTACTGTTATATGAATTAGAGCAATTATTTTCAAAAGCAGTTTAGCTATATAAATAAAGAAGTTTGAATGTGAGGGAGACCTTCAAGATGGCGGAGGAGTAAGACATGGAGATCACCTTCCTCCCCACAAATACATCAGAAATACATCTACACGTGGAACAACTCATACAGAACACCTACTGAACGCTGGCAGAAGACCTCAGACCTCCCAAAAGGCAAGAAACTCCCCCACATACCTGGGAAGGGCAAAAGAAAAAACAGAGACAAAAGAATAGGGACGGGACCTGCACCTCTAGGAGGGAGCTGTGAAGGAGGAAAAGTTTCCACACACTAGGAAGCCCCTTCACTGGCGGAGACAGGGGGTGGCGGGGCGGAAGCTTCGGAGCCACAGAGGAGAGCGCAGCAACGGGGGTCCAGAGGACAAAGCGGTGAGACTCCCACACAGAGGATCAGTGCCGAATAGCACTCACCAGCCTGAGAGGCTTGTCTGCTCACCCGCCAGGGTGGGCGGGGCTGGGAGCTGAGGCTTGGGCTTCGGAGGTCAGACCCCAGGGATAGGACTGGGGTTGGCTGCGTGAACACAGCCTGAAGGGGGCTGGTACACCACAGCTAGCCAGGAGGAAGTATGGGACAAAGTCTGGAAATGCCTAAGAGACAAGAGACCATTGTTTTGGGGTGGACAAGGAGAGGGGATTCAGAGCACCACCTAAACAAGCTCCAGAGACGGGCATGAGCCACAGCTATCAGCGTGGACAACAGAGACAGGCATGAGACACTAAGGCTGCTGCTGCAGCCATCAAGAAGCATGTGAGCGGTGAGCACAGGTCACTGTCCACACCTCCCTTCCAGGGAGCCTGTGCAGCCTGCCACTGCCAGGGTCCCGTGATCCAGGGACAACTTCCCCAGGAGAACATACAGTGCGCCTCAGGCTGGTGCAACATCAGGCAGGCCTCTGCCGCTGCAGGCTCGCCCCGCATTCCGTATCCCTCCCTCCCCCCAGCCTGAGTGAGCCAGAGCCCCCGAATCAGCTGCTCCTTTAACCTCGACCTGTCTGAGCTAAGAACAGATGCCCTCAGGTGACCTACATGCAGAGGCGGGGCTAAGTCTAAAGCTGAACTCCAGGAGCTGTGTGAAAAAAGAAGACGAAGGGAAATCTCTCCCGGCAGTCTCAGGAGCAGCGGATTAAATCTCCACAACAACTTGATGTACCATGCGTCTGTGGAATATCTGAATAGTCAACGAATCATCGCAAAGTTGAGGCAGTGGACTTCGGAAGCAATTGTAGACTTGGGGTTTGCTTTCTGCATCAGATTTGTTTCTGGTTTTATATTTATCTTAGTTTAGTATTTAGAGTTTACTATCATTGGTAGATTTGTTTATTGATTTGGTTGTTCTCTTCCTTTTTTTTTTAATATAGATACATATATTTTTTCCTTTTTCTCTTTTTTTAAGTGTGTATGTGTATGCTTCTTTGTGTGAATTTGTCTGTATAGCTTTGCTTTTACCATTTGTCCTAGGGGTGTGTCTGTCCGTTTTTTTTTGTTTTCTTTGTTTTTGTATAGTTTTTAGCACTTATTATCATTGGTGGATTTGTTTTTGGGTTTGGTTGCTCCCTTCTTTCTTTCTTTGTTTTTCTTTCTTTTAATTATTTGATTGATTGATTAATTAATTAATTAATACATTTATTTATTTATTTTTGGCTGCATTGGGTCTTTCTTGCTGTGCGCGGGCTTTTCCCTAGTTGTGGCGAGCGGGGACTACTCTTTGCTGCTGTGCGCAGGCTTCTCATGGCAGTGGCTTCTCTTCTTGTGGAGCACGGGCTCTAGGCACGCAGGCTTCAGTAGCTGTGGCTCGCAGGCTCTGGAGTGCAGGTTCAGAGGTTGTGGCACACGGGCTTAGGTGCTCCACGGCATGTGGGATCTTCCTGGACCAGAGCTCGAACCTGTGACCCCTGCATTGGCACGTGGATTGTCAACCACTGCGCCACCAGGGAAACCCAATTTTTGTTATTTTTAATAAGTTTTTTTATATTTTATTTTAATAACTTTATTTTATTTAATTTTATTTTTTTCTTTCTTTTTCTTCTCCCTTTTCTTCTGAGCTATGTGGCTGACAGGGTCTTGGTGCTCAGGCCGGGTGTCAGGCCTGAGCCTCTGAGGTGGGAGAGCCGAGTTCAGGACATTGGTCCACCAAGACCTCCCAGCTCCACGTAATACGAAACGGTGAAAGCTCTCCCAGAGATCTCCATCTCAACACTAAGACCCAGCTCCACTCAACGACCAGCAAACTACAGTGCTGGGCACCCTATGCCAAACAACTAGCAAGACAGGAACACAACCCCACCCATTAGCAGAGAGGCTGCCTAAAATCATAATAAGGTCACAGACACCCCAGAACACACCACTGGACGCGGTGCTGCACACCAGAAAGAAAAGATCCAACCTCATCCCCCAGAACACAGGCACCAGTCCCCTCCACCAGGAAGCCTACACAACCCACTGAACCAACCTTATCCACTGGGGGCAGACACCAAAAACAACGGGAACTACGAACCTGCAGCCTGCGAAAAGGAGACCCCAAACACAGTAAGTTAAGCAAAATGAGAAGACAGAGAAACACACAGCAGATGAAGGAGCAAGGTAAATACCCACCAGACCAAACAAATGAAGAGAAATAGGCAGTCTACCTGAAAAAGATTTCAGAGTAATGATAGTAAAGGTGATCCAAAATCGTGGAAATAGAATGGAGAAAACACAAGAAACGTTTCACAAGGACCTAGAAGAACTAAAGAGCAAACAAACAATGATGAACAACACAATAAGCGAAGTTAAAAATTCTCTAGAAGGAATGAATAGCAGAATAACTGAGACAGAACAGGGGATAAGTGGCCTGGAAGATAAAATAGTGGAAATAACTACCACAGAGCAGAATAAAGAAAAAAGAACGAAAAGAATTGAGGACAGTCTCTGAGACCTCTGGGACAACATTAAACAAACCAACATTCAAACTATAGGGGTCCCAGAAGAAGGAGAGAAAAAGGGACTGAGAAAATATTTGAAGAGATTATAGCTGAAAACTTCCCTAATATGGGAAGGGAAATAGTCATCAAGTCCAGGAAGCGCAGAGAGTCCCATACAGGATAAATCCAAGGAGAAACATGCCAAGACACATATTAATCAAACTATCAAAAGTTAAATACAAAGAAAAAATATTAAAAGCATCAAGGGAAAAGCAACAAATAACATATAAGGGAATCCGCATAAAGGTTAACAGCTGATCTTTCAGCAGAAACTCTCCAAACCAGAAGGGATTGGCAGGACCTATTTAAAGTGATGAAAGGGAAAAACCTACAACCAAGATTACTCTGCCCAGCAAGGATCTCATTCAGATTTGACGGAGAAATTAAAAGGTTTACAGATAAGCAAAAGCTAAGAGAATTCAGCACCACCAAACCAGCTTTACAACAAATGCTAAAAGAAGTTCTCGAGGCAGGAAACACAAGAGAAGGAAATAACTTAAAATTACAAACCTAAAACAGTTAACAGAATGGTAGTAGGAACATACATATTGATAACTACCTTAAATGTAAATGGATTAAATGCTGCAACCAAAAGACATAGCCTGGCTGAATGGATACAAAAACAAGACCTGTATATGTGCTGTTTACAAGAGACCCACTTTAGACCTAGGGACACGTACAGACTGAAAGTGAGGAGATGGAAAAAGATATTCCATGCAAATGGAAATCAAAAGAAAGCTGGAGTAGCAATTCTCATATCAGACAAAATAGATTTTAAAATAAAGACTATTACAAGAGACAAAGAAGAACACTGCGTAATGATCAAGGGATCGATCCAAGAAGAAGATATAACAATTGGAAATATTTATGCACCCATCCTAGGAGCACCTCAATACGTAAGGCAAATGCTAACAGCCATAAAAGGGGAAATCGACAGTAACAATCATAGTAGGGGACTTTAACACCCCACTTTCACCAATGGACAGATCATCCAAAATGACAATAAATAAGGAAACAGAAGCTTTAAATGATACATGAAAAAGACGGACTTAATTGATATTTGTAGGACATGCCATCCAAAAACAACAGAATACAATTTCTTCTCAAGTGCTCATGGAACATTCTCCAGCATAGATCATATCTTGGGTCACAAATGAAGCCTTGGTAAATTTCAGAAAACTGAAATCTTATCAAGTATCTTTTCCGACCACAACGCTATAAGACTACATATCAATTACAGGAAAAAATATGTAAAACATACAAACACATGGAAGCTAAACAATACACTACTAAATAACCAAGGATCACTGAAGAAACCAGAGGAAATCAAAAAATACCTAGAAACAAATGACAGTGAAAACATAACAACCCAAGACCTATGGGATGCAGCAAAAGCAGTTCTGAGAGGGAAGTTTATAGCAATACAATCCTGCCTCAAGAAACAAGAAACATCTCAAATAAACAACCTAACCTTACACCTAAAGCAATTCGAGACAGAAGAACAAAGAAACCCCGAAGTTAGCAGAAGGAAAGAAATCATAAAGATCAGATCAGAAATAAATGAAAAAGAAATGAAGAAAACAGTAGCAAAGATCAATAAAATTAAAAGCTGGTTCTTTGAGAAGATAAACAAAATTGATAAACCATTAGCCAGACTCATCCGGGAAAAAAAGGGAGAAGACTCAGATCAATAAAATTAGAAATGAAAAAGGAGGAGTAACAACTGACACTGCAGAAATACAAAAGATCGTGAGGGATTACTACAAGCAACTCTATGCCAATAAAATGGACAACCTGGAAGAAATGGACAAATTCTTAGAAACGCACAAACTGCCAAGACTGAATCAGGAAGAAATAGAAAATATGGGGGCTTCCCTGGTGGTGCAGTGGTTGAGAATCTGCCTGCCAATGCAGGGGACACAGGTTCGAGCCCTGGTCTGGGAAGATCCCACATGCCATGGAGCAACTAAGCCTGTGTGCCACAACTACTGAGCCTGTGCATCTGGAGCCTGTGCCCCGCAACAAGAGAGGCTGCGACAGTGAAAGGCCTGCGCACCATGATGAAGAGTGGCCGCCGCTTGCCGCAACTAGAGAAAGCCCTTGCACAGAAACGAAGACCCAACACAGCCAAAAATAAATAAATAAATAAAAGCAGTTTCTTTAAAAAAGAAAATATGAACACGACAGACACAAGCACTGAAATTGAAAATGTGATTAAAAATCTTCCAGCAGACAAAAGCCCAGGACCAGATGGCTTCAGGGGCGAATTCTATCACACACTTAGAGAAGAGCTAACACCTGTCCTTCTCAAACTCTTGCAAAATATAGCAGAGGGAGGAACACTCCCAAACTCATTCTACAAGGCCACCATCACCCTGATACCAAAACCAGGCAAAGATGTCACAAGGAAAGAAAACGACAGGCCAATATCACTGAGGAACATCAATGCAACAATCCTCAACAAAATACTAGCAAACAGAATCCAACAGCACATTAAAAGGATCATACACCATGGTCAAGTGGGTTTCATCCCAGGAGTGCAAGGATTCTTCAATAACGCAAATCAGTCATTGTGATAAACCATATTAACAAATTGAAGGAGAAAAACCGTATGATCATCTCAATAGATGCAGAATAAGGTTTTGACAAAATTCAACACCCATTTATGATAAAAAAAAAACTCTCCAGAAAGTAGGCATAGAGGGAACTTTCCTCAATATAATAAAGGCCGTATATGACAAGCCCACAGCCAACATCGTTCTCAATGGTGAAAAACTGAAACCGTTTCCTCTAAGATCAGGAACAAGACAAGGTTGTCCACTCTCACCACTATTATTCAACATAGTTTTGGAAGTTTTAGCCACAGCAGTCAAAGAAGAAAAAGAAATAAAAGGAATCCAAATTGGAAAAGAAGAAGTAAAGCTGTCACTGTTTGCAGATGACATGACACTATACATAGAGAATCCTAAAGATGCTACCAGAAAACTACTAGAGCTAATCAATGAATTTGGTAAAGTAGCAGGGTACAAAATTAATGCACAGAAATCTCTTGCATTCCTATACACTGATGATGAAAAATCTGAAAGGGAAATTAAGGAAACACTCCCATTTACAGTTGCAACAAAAAGAATAAAATACCTAGGAAGAAACTTGCCTAAGGAGACAAAAGACCTGTATGCAGAAAACTATAAGACACTGATGAAAGAAGTTAAAGATGATACAAACAGATGGAGAGATATACCATGTTCTTGGATTGGAAGAATCAACATTGTGAAAATGACTCTACTACCCAAAGCAGTCTACAGATTCATTGCAATCCCTATCAAACTACCTAGGGCATTTTTCACAGAACCAGAACAAAAAATTTCACAATTTGTGTGGAAACACAAAAGACCCCGAACAGCCAAAGCAGTGTTGAGAAAGAAAAAACGGAGCTGGAGGAATCAGGCTCCCTGACTTCAGGCTATACTACAATGGTATAGTAATCAAGAGAGTGTGGCACTGGCACAAAAACAGAAGTATAGATCAATGGAACAGGATTGAAAGCCCAGAGATAAACCCAAGCATGTACGGTCACCATATTTTTGATAAAGAAGGCAAGAACATACAATGGAGAAAAGACAGCCTCTTCAATAAGTGGTGCTGGGAAAACTTGACCAGCTACATGTAAAAGAATGAAATTAGAACACTCCCTAACACCATATACAAAAATAAACTCAAAATGGATTAAAGACCTAAATGTAAGTCCAGAGACTATAAAACTCTTAGAAGAAAACATAGGCAAAACATAGGCAGACGTAATCACAGCAAGATCCTTTTTGACCCACCTCCTAGAGAAATGGAAATTAAAACAAAAATGAACAAATGGGACCTAATGAAACTTAAAAGCATTTGCACAGCAAAGGAAACCACAAACAAGATGTAAAGACAACCCTCAGAATGGGAGAAAATATTTGCAAATGAAGCAACTGACAAAAGATTAATCTCCAAAATTTACAGGCAGCTCATGCAGCTCAATATCAAAAAAACAAACAACCCAATCCAAAAATGGGCAGAAGACCTAAACAGACATTTCTCCAAAGAAGATATACAGATTGCCAACAAACACATGAAAGGATGCTCCACATCAATAATTATTAGAGAAATGCAAATCGAAACTACAATGAGCTATCACCTCACACCAGTCAGAATGGCCATCATCAGAAAATCTACAAATAATAAATGCTGGAGAGGGTGTGGCGAAAAGGGAACCCTCTTGCACTGTTGGTAGGAATGTAAACTGATACAGCCACTATGGAGAACAGTATGGAGGTTCCTTAAAAAACTAAAAATAGAACTACCATATTACCCAGCAATCCCATTGCTGGGCATATACCCTGAGAAAACCATAATTGAAAGAGTCATGTACCACAGTGTTCATTGCAGCTCTATTTACCATAGCCAGGACATGGAAGCAACCTAAGTGTCCATTGACAGATGAATAGATAAAGAAGATGTGGCACATATATACAATGGAGTATTACTAAGCCATAAAAAGAAATGAAATAGAGTTATTTGTAGTGAGGTGGATGGACCTAGGGTCTGTTATACAGAGTGAAGTAAGTCAGAAAGAGAAAAACAAATACCATATGCAAACACATCTGTATGGAATCTTAAAAAAAAAAAAAAGTTTCTGAGCAACCTAGGGGCAGGAGAGGAATAAAGACACAGACGTTGAGAATGGACTTGAGGACATGGGGAAGGGTAAGCTGGGACGAAGTAAGAGAGTGGCATTTACCAATTGTAAAATAGATAGCTAGTGGGAAGCAGCCGCATAGCACAGGGAGACCAGCTCGGTGCTTTGTGACCACCTGGAAGGGTGGGATTGGGAAGGTAGGAGGGAGACGCAAGAGGGAGGAGATAGAGGGATATATGTATAGGTGATTCATTTTGTTATAAAGCAGAAACTAACACCATTGTAAAGTAATTATACTCCAATAAAGATGTTAAACATTCAAACTTCTTTTTTTTTTTTTTTCCTTTTATCGAGTAAGTCCAATTTGGGGAACTCACATTAAAGGATTAATCCTAGCCATGAAAAAAAAATTTTGCACCAAAAGATTCATTTTAGTATTGTGAAAAATTGGGAACAACTTAAATTTCACTTATTTAAGGAATATTCAAGTGAAGTGATAAAAATGCTACATGAAATATAAAGCTATTAAAATGTATATAACTGTATTATGGACAAGTTTTTATTATAGAAGAGTGAAAAAATGTAAATTGTATAGTATGATTGAAACAATTTTAATAAAAATTTCCATCTAGGAAAACAACTTGAAGGAAATATCATAAGGTAAGAGTATTTAAGAGATGAGAATATGGGAGATTTTTCTTGCTTTCTTCCAACTTTTTAGTATTTTCCACGTTGTCTATAATGAGCAAGTACTCCTTTAAAATGAGAAAGCAAAAACTGTTTAAAAAATATGATGCCATACTTTTAAATATTTTATTTTTTAAGTAGAAGAATGTTGCTCATCACTCCTTTTGGTTTACTTCTGAAAAATGTGAGGCTAAATATTTTGTTACTTAATTTTTATATTTCTGTGTGCTCTTACTGCTTACAGCAAGTGTAATGTTTCTTCAGAATCACTTTCCTGATTTATCTCAGTGGATTTTAAATCTGTGTTGTGCACTGTTAACGACTTCATCTTTTCTAACATTACTTTGTTAAGATTCGCAGAGTGTCCAGTTTAGACTCGATGGCCTTGCCTTGTCACATAATCACTCCTCGCAGGTTTTTATAACAATTTATTTTTCTGTTTTTGTAGCCTTTACCCATTAATGAAGCTAATGGAAAAATACTTTCCTATAATGTATCATGTTCGTCAGACGAGGAAACACAATCCCTTTCTGAAATTCCTGATCCTCAACATAAGGCAGAAATACAACTTGATAAAAGTGACTACATCATCAGTGTGGTGGCAAAAAATTCTGTGGGCTCATCGCCACCTTCTAAAATAGCTAGTATGGAAATTCCAAATGGTGAGTACTTAAGATAAAAGTAGTATATAAGAACAAGAAATTAAGGTGCAACATTTGGAAGGTGTTGCTTGCTCTCATAAATGTCAGCTTTCTTCTCATATACCCTGCTGCTGCTGATGTGTAAGGAGGAACAGGCAGGTTAATGTCACGTATTGATGTTGAGAGGCAGCAGTCATTAGTATTGACTTGAAGCATCTACACGGATGGATAAGATATTACTAAACCCACGTAATGTTGTAGAGTTATGGTAGTGGATATTACTCTTAGAAATATCTTGACAGTTTATTCAGATACCATTTTCACATATCTCCCCAAGACCATGACAGTTGATACTTAGCCAGCTGGGCTATTTTCAAACAGTCAGGCAGGAACAAATACTCATTTTAAATGGCAGCTCTGTTGATAAGGCATTCTTTATTAATAGGAATCCTTTATTGATAAGAAATTCTTCTTAAAGTCTAAATTAGATCTTCAGTGTAAGCTTTAAGAAAACAACTGCAGTGTAATTTTAAAATTCCTTAGTGCCCCCCTGTAAATTTGATGGATTACCAGTGACTAGTCCATTCCTCCTTAGCTGCCTTGACAGCTTTTTGAGTCACAAGTTTTCAGTGGCCACTCCTGCCTCTTCTAGTTAACTCCTCTTCTGAGTCATTCCCTGGTCCCCCTTGCTATCCCACACTAATATGGGAGCACCTTTCTATGACTACCCACTCGGAGACGCAGAAAAATTGGTCCAGTTTGGGTCCTAAGTATCTTTCCAGTTCTTGCTTGAGGCAGTGTCGTACTGCTTGTCATGTAACTGGTTCTTCATTTCAGTCAGTTGTGGGCACATCAGAAGGAAGGAATTGGGGACACACCGTACATTCTGAGACACACAATATCGTCCAGAGCCCAGATAGCAGTGCATACCGGAGAAGAGAGGTCTGCAGGTAGTGGTACGGAGTCAAAAGAAAGAAAAGGGAGAGAGATGTGAATGCCCATAGCAAGATAACCTGCTGATTTAAATTAGGTATTTAATGGCTCTCGCTATGTTATCTTTTAATTCAAGAACTATATTCCTACCTTTTCTGTGTGTCCATCAGGACACAGTAATTTATAGAACTAACAATGGTCTGGCTATCAGCTTTCAGACAGTTACTGCAGCTCGGAACAAATCATTGTTCCTTGAGGATTTCCCGAGTCAGAGGCCTTGCAGCCTCAGCGCAGGTTACCTTGTGGATTTTTAGTCACATTGAGTCAAGAAGCTGTCATTTCCAAAGTCTTCTGTATTCCCAGCCAAGTTGTGGTCTTGTGTCTAGTAGTAGTTGCTTATGAATGCAAATTTTGTTCAAAAAACCTTTCCATGGCTTTTTACTGAACCCTTAAATATACATCAGTTAGAGAAATTACTTCTTTCCCCTATTTCTTGGAAAATTTCCCTCTGCCATTGGCCACGCTGTCGTAACCCATGCTAATTCCTCACCCCCAACCTTGGGCCTCCCTTATCGCCTAGGCTGAGATCTGGCAGATTGAGGAAACCAAACCTCAGCATGGACCCCTTCTGCCAGCCTCTGCACCTCACCCATCCGTGCTCGTAGATGCTTTCCCCTCTCTGCCCACACCGACCATCCCATCCCACCCCACCCCACAGCATTTCATCACTGTCCTGTCTCCACAATGCCTTCAGCCCACCCATGGGGGTAGCAGTCTCCCTTGAAAGGAAGAGAGGAGCTGGCCCACCCACTCATTCACTGCATGGCATCGTGCTCCTGCTTTGCATGGCCTGTGCTCAGGGCTGGAGTTGCAGGCACAAGCCCCTGTCTGCTCTCGTGGAGCTCACACCCACAGTGGACGAGGAGACGGGGGATTCTGACACCCACGCGTGTTCCTCACCAGCCTCCCGCCTGCCTCTCCCCCCGCCCCCGAGCTGCCATGCCACCCTCTAGTGCCTGTATTCCCTCTGCCCCATCCTTGATGGCTCTTGATCCTCGTGTCCCGGCCCAGTTATGTCACTGCCTGACCCTAGGTGCTTTTTCATTGTTTTTTTTCAGCTGCTGAGTTAATATATACAGGTAATTGCCCTAGTTAAAACGAAAACAACAGAGCAGCACTTCTAAACTTTGCTAAAGGTTGATCTAGTTTAACACTATTTTGCAATGTCTGCACAGTAAAGTGATTTTTATAACTCTTGCCCATTTTCATGAGATTTACCTTAAAACATTATTTTTAACACTGGTAAAATATCCTTCTTTCTTGAAGATGATCTCAGAATAGAGCAGGCTGTTGGAATGGGAAATGGGATTCTGCTCACTTGGAATTATGACCCCAACGTGACTTGTGACTATGTAATTAAATGGTGTAACTCATCTCGGTCTGAGCCCTGCCTCATGGACTGGAAAAAAGTCCCTTCAAACAGCACTGAAACTGTAATAGAATCTGGTGAGTGTCTCGCAATTAAAGTTCTTAAAAGATATTTTTAAATTTTACTTTTTATTGGGGTAACGTTGGTTTATAACATTATGTAAGTTTTATGTGTACACCATTATGTTTCTACTTCCGTATATACTACAGCATGCTCCCTACCAAAAAAAATATTTTTAAAAAGAGCAACATATGGAGTGACTGGTTGCAATGCCGTGACTGTTCCCCTCACCACTGGGCTGGGTGTGGATTGGTTTAATTTTTCTGGAAGGCAGTTTGTGGCAGTATGTGTGTGAAACAACTCATAGGCTTTGATCCAGTCATTACTTGTCTAGGAGTTTATTCTAAGAAATAATCCGAGAGCAGCACAGATTTACACCTGAGTGTTCAACACAGCATTATTTATAATTGTAATGATGTCACTCACCATCCTTTTGCCCTTGTTGCCCAGGGCCCAGGTTACTGAGCACAAAGGACTTGCAGCCATTCCCGTGTTCCCTGATGTAGGGCGGTGTGGGGGGGCGGGGCGGCGCAGGGACACAGGCGTGGCAGGGAAGGGGCAGCTCCCAGTGCCTGACTGCTCAGGAGCCGCGAGCCCTGCATGGTGGGCTGCCCTTGAGATGACGCAACCAGGAGGGGTATGTGGTAACCTGCAGGCTGAACCAGCCTTGTCCTTTGGAATTCTGGCCCTCTCTCCACTATCACTGTTCCTTCTGAGTAACTGGTGAGAGTGGATTGTGCCTTTACCTGGAACCAGTTGGTAGTGAAGCTTCTTGACATCATTCCCCCTCTCGGTTCTCCCTCACATGTTAGTGAAGTTCAGGAGAGCAAGCAGCTGCTGATCCCTTCTCTCCCAGAGAACACGTTCTGCTCGTTTACTTTGCTCGCTGTCAAATGGTAAGGATGAGTCTGGTCATTGGATTCCTACACGTGGCTTCAGATTATTTTCCAGTTCTACTTGGAATACAGCCAAACTCCTTCACGTGAATAATTAGCCAATGACTTGATGGTCACCTTTATCCTTTTTACAGCTTACGTCACTAACTGGCAACATGTGTAGCTGCCTGAGCCTTACACATTGTAGTGTACTCTGTATAAATTCTGACCCCTCTTCCCTCCTTTCTCACCTGGGCTTTGAGAATAATCAGAATGGACTGGGGCAGGGTGGAGTGATGTGAAGAGGCGTCTCTTTAGATGGAATATCTGGGATGTGAGTTTAAGCTGAGACCTGTAGGATGAAAAGGAGGACTTTTGATGCTGAGGCAGGTGAACGAAGGCCCTGTAGTGGCTCAGAAGACAAAGGCTCCGAGAAGTTGGGTAACTTGCCCAAGGTCACAAAACTAGTATGTGATCACACCAGGATTTAACTTTAAAGCAATTCAGAGCTTTAAGTGGCTGGGGATTTTGTCTTTTATTTGTTGCTGCTAGGACAGGGTGTGGACAAAACCTGCACGTTTCCTGTTCCTTTCTTATTCAGTCACCCACTCTTTCAACTATCCTCTCTCTTTTATGATCTCAAAACACATTTCCTGATGCTCTAACCCCTCAGGCTCTTTTTCTTTTTCAGGCGGAAGAACCCTATAGAATATTGGTATGCATAATCATAATATAAAACTAGGTATAGGTTTACTAACATACATGTGGTGTAAAATCAGAACCTCAAGTATACTTGTCCCCCCCAGAAAAAGTTGCAGAGTGATTTTAGAGGCAACCATCTCACTTTTGAGCCTGAAGACCACTGGTGTTCTGAATCTGAGAGCAAGTGCTTTAACCACACTAGAATAATTGTATTCCACAAATTAAATGCAATCCCATAGGCTGCCATTTTCCCCCCAGGCAGTGTCTTTTTCCTTGATCACTGCAGGTGAGCTACTAAGTACCCTTCAAGGCTCTGTTCAAATATCACTTCCTGGTGGCTTTTTCTGATCTTCTTGGTCTCACTTGGTCCCTCATTGAAGGGGCCAGAGGCTCTGTGATACATCCCTCTAGTCTAACACAGGGTCTTGCGGTTACCCCTCCTCATCTGTCCTGCCACCTCTCTGCCAACTGCTCCAGGCCAGGGGCCTTGTTATACATCCACCTCTGTGGTCCTAACACTTTACACGTTGCATTGTATCGAGGAGGCATTTAAAAATGATTAACTTGGATCGAAGTTAAGGTGCTTCTCTTGTATGTCTTGTGGAGTTAAGTAAAGGGCACTAAATGCTGATGCTGTAAAGAGGAATAGACTCTATGGCCCATTTCCTTTAACACTGAAGTGTCCAACTAGAGTGGACATTTTAGTATCTGCTTCTTGGAACAAGGGAAGAGCAGTGGGTTCTTTCCAACCCACAAATAACACTAGTTAGGGAAGGGCTTTTTCAGAGGCATGACATGGGCCTGGGATTGGTTAGAAAACTGACCCTAGACTGAATCTGGGAAGGAGAAGTCATTGCTTAATTTGAAGGAACAAAATGAAAGCCTTGATTACCATTTTTTCCCTTCAAGGTGGTGTCATATTATAGTACTAAACTTTTCATTACAACAGAAGTGAGTTTAATTTTTATTGAGTCAGTTTTCACTCTGAATATTTACCAATTTTGAAAATGTGGATTTTCTGTAACCTTTTTAAAATTAGTTTTGGAAATTTCAAAGTGAGTTATTATCAATTTGGTATTTCTAAAATAGATATTCATAGTAATATGTACTTAGGAACGTTTACTGGTTGTGTTCATCTTATAGATCAGTTTCGACCAGGTGTAAGATATAATTTTTTCGTGTACGGGTGCAGAAATCAAGGATATCAGTTACTACGTTCTATAATTGGATATGTAGAAGAATTGGGTAAGTTAAATGGGTAAGTTTTCTTAGAGTTCAAGGTAATATGAGAAATTATAAAACAACATCAGTTTTCAGATTGAATTCTAAAAATAGGTTGAATTGAGATGCTTATTAGTACAAGGAAGAAAAATAATTTGTATGATAACTGTTAAATTATAATTAATTATTTTTCATTTGTTTAATGTTTATGTTTCATAATTTTACTGTTGTCATTAAGAAAATTAAATCTTAATTTGGACGTCAAAAATACTTAATTTACACTTATACAAAGTTTTAAGACTATTAACTTATTCAAGACTATCAGGAAAGAGGGGAAATACGAGTAAAGCCTATTCTAGTAGCCGTTTAAAGATTTTTTGCATAGGTTACCTCCCTAGATATGTTTTATGTCTGAAAGTTGTAAGTTCTGCTTTTGTATCTTCACAGCAAAAGTGCTTGTGATAATATCTGTGAAAGTTTATGATTAAATAAAGTTCTGATTACAAGTTTAGCTATTTTTGAGGCTAGAAATCTCATTAAACCTTAATGTCTTGCTCTGTATTAGTAAACCCTCCATTAGCTATTGACTTTTTTCCTTTTACAGCTCCAGTTGTTGCACCAAATTTTACTGTTGAGGATACGTCTGCAGATTCGATATTAGTGAAATGGGAAGAAATTCCTGTGGAAGAGCTTAGAGGCTTTTTAAGAGGGTATTTATTTTACTTTGAAAAAGGAGAGAGAGACACATCTAAGATGAGGGTTTTGGAATCGGGTAAGTAAATTACTAGACTAAGTATACTGTTTCTTAGAAGTTCTTTATTAACTACAAAAAAAAAAAAAAAGAGGAAAGAAAAAGAAGTAAAGAAGCTACTGAGTAGTTTATACAGACTTCCAGAATGCTCTGAAAACTAAGGAAGGGAAAAATGCAGTCATTTGATGAATATGAGATTTTTAAGATTTTATTATGTGATCAATGGCATGTAGTCTTTCAGAAATCATTTATTCTGAGGCCTTTGATTGTGAGCCCCACAGGACAGAGAGCATCTCTCTAATCTTGCATGATCCATAACATAGCATCTTATGAAGGTTACTTTAAAAAAAAAAAAAGGTCTGGGCTTCCCTGGTGGTGCAGTGGTTGAGAGTCCGCTTGCCAATTCAGGGAACACGGGTCGTGCCCCGGTCCGGGAAGATCCCACATGCCGCGGAGTGGCTGGGCCCGTGAGCCATGGCCGCTGGGCCTGCACGTCCGGAGCCTGTACTCTGCAACGGGAGAGGCCACAACAGTGAGAGGCCCGCGTACTGCAAAAAAAAAAAAAAAAAAAAGTCTTCCTGTACTTATACTAATGGAGGAAAAAACTCAGAAAGCTAAAGAATGGCTTCAGAGTCTCCTTTTATCTGACAAAGAGCCAGCCACACAGTTAGCCATGACCTTAATGAGCTACGAAACTTAATTGATTTGATTGGGGATGTGTGTATCTATTAAATCTTAAGAAGTACAGTTAGTCCTTGACAAGTGGTAAGTGTATGTCCACAGACCTTTGAGAATCCTCAGATTTACAAATACAGAAATGTTTGTGCAGACTTTGGGCTTTAAACCCTAAATTACATTTCTGTTGGAAGCCAGATGATTTTTATTCATGGCTGAACAACACAAGCATATCATCTCTTCAATTTGAGAGCTTTTATTTTCCTTAATGACCTTTCCTTGGAAAGAAACCATTTTAATTATAATATTTAATGCCTGACAAGTAGAGAACAACAACGCCACAGGGAGATGCTGACCAACTGGGCATTAGCTTAGTCATGTCCCGAGAGCACTTGCGTAAACATGAGCCTCCCACAGACCACTAAGTTCTGCATTTCCTGAACCTTCAAAGTTGAGGGAAACCCTAAATATCAGATTCTACAAACATTCAGACTCTAGTGTAATTTCCCTCAGGTGCTCAGAAATTTTACACTTGAACCAGTTAAAATTCTAACATGTAGACTTCTAGTTAGGGTGGATTGGTCACTAAAAGTTAGAGCAAAATAGAGAAAAAAGAACAACAATGCATAAAGCCACAAAGACACAGAGAACTGGAGAGGCACAAAAGAGGATTTGGAAATGCTGGGTGTGGAAGTGGGCTGAGTGACCTAGAGGAGTGGAGGGCGGGGCAGTCTAGGTGGACAGTTGGGCATCAGTGAGAAGTAATTTGGTTCATCCTGCAGCGCCAGAAGTGGAGGCCAATGGTTAGGATGAATCTGGGCTGAACAGCGGGAGTTGATTGTAAGTCTGTAAGGAGCAGTTAGAACCCCCAAGTCCTACACCAGCTTCATGTAGCTCATGTGAGTGCTCTCTCCCCTGCATGAGAACAAGAGGTTTATTCTGGACCAGAGAGCTTCTGGACAAGGGACACTGTAGCAAACCCTGTGACTCTCTCTCTTCCTCCTTCCCACCTGCTTAATAGGACATCTTCAGCTAGGCCTGTTTTCTGGGCAGGAGATGAGAGGATTAGAGTAAGTGGTTCCTGAGGAAAGACATAAAAGGTGCTGATATTTGGGGGATTATCCCAATGAAAAGCCAGGAACCCACCTGGTCATTCCTCATCCATGATATAAGTGAAGCCCACCCCCCAGTAAACCCCACCTATGTACACCAGGCTTCCAGTGAGCCTTTTAGTGGCTCACTCTTGAACATGACGAGCAGCCAGGGATAACCAGATGATTGAGAAAGCTTCTAACCTGAAAGACAGACACCAGGAGAAACCAGAGGAAATGGATGCAATGTGGGAAAACAGAGAAATTTAAAACAAAACTATCCTTGGATAGTTGACGTATACTGTGTTCATTGAAAAGACATGATGTTATAAAAAGGAACAAACAGAAGACAGTTAAGAATTCCTCAGAATTAAAAATGTGATCAAAGAAATTTTTAAGGAATTAAATACAAGTGGAGAAATTAAATGGAAAATGGGGAAATTCTTATGAAAATGAGACAAAGGCAAAGGAGAAGACTTGGAGGTAAAAGATTAGAAAGTTGGAGTTTGAGTCAAAGACCTGCACTGTCCTCCTTTATAAGAGTTCTGTTAAGAGAGAAGAGTGGAATGGAGAGAGGGAAGTTATCAAAGTAATAGCACAAGAAAACAATGTCCCCAAACTGAAAGACCTCAGTATATACAGTAAAAGGTGCCATTAAACACACAGTAAAATAAATGGAGAAAAAGATGTATGCTGAAGTATGTCACCATGAATTTTCAGAGCACCTGATATATAAAGAAAAAATCCTAGAAACAATCAGAAAAGCATCTCTTGTGCAAGGATCAAGAATAAGAATGGTAGCAGGCCTCTCAACAATGTACCAGATACTAGAAGCTATTGCAGCTACATCTTCAAAGTACTGAGTGAAAATTATTTTCAACCTAAAATTCCGTACTCAGCCAATCTATCTACAGATACAGTAGTATCTGTACTACTATCTATGAGTGTAGAATGAAGACATCTTTAGACATGGAAGGCTGCACATATTACTTCCCCCATGTATCCCTTCTCCAGAAGCTCCTAGAAGAGTGTGTGTCAATACGAGGAAATAGTGGGGCAGGGAGTTCTAGGATGAGAGCACCTAGAAGACTTCCAGTCCAGAGCAGACGCCCCAGGAAGCAGCCTGGGGGGAGTGGGCAGCAGCTGGGGGAAGCAGCGGCCCTGGGATGTTGTTGTTTTGGACCACGTGGAAGCTTGTATGGAATATTCATTGGAGGGTGTTGGACGAATCAGTAATTGGTACATTAAGCAAATAAGGAAGAAAAGCAGTTATAACAACAGAAAAATAAGAAAGGAAACATCATACCAAGCAGTTTGTCTTAGTAGTAATTTGTATTTATATGATCATTACAATGTGAACACTGAAGTTACCAAATTTTTTGATGTTTCTCTGTGAATGATGTGGGCTTGAGGGGAGAAGGGGTAGTGGTTGTGTGTTAGAGCTAATGTCTAATATTTAAAAATCAAGCACTGCCAATTTAAGTTTATTTCAAAATATGGAAGTCAGTACCCAAAGAGATGGGTAACTTGATTTTGAAGTGATTGTTCGTGGTGGGGAAAGATGCTGGCAGGGAACTGCTACTTTTTGTTTTTAGCCATATAGTATGATATAGTTTTAAGCTATTAAACTGCATTATTTTGGTTAAAATTTAAAAAATAATTTAACAATTTAAACAATTCTCCACATTTCCTTTCAAAATGGTTCAAGGTCGTCCTCTCTAATCTCTCATTTGAGAACTCAGATGCACTGCCCCGTTTCCTGCGTGGTTTGGAGCGATCTCTGTTGATTTATGATCTTGCTTCCTTGAGTTTCTCACTTGACTCACAGGCATGATCAGCCCGAGTGACAGTGTCCCTGCCCCAGTGGGTTTTGGTTGCGGTGGGTTTTCATGCTCTTAGTAAAAGAAAAAGAAGAGACTTTTATTGATTGCCTGCTATAGGCCAGGTATTATTCTAGAGAATGTGCACGAAAACTTCACAGAGCCCTGAGAGCTAAATCATGATATTCTATTTCATAGTTAGAGAAACTCGGGTTCAGAGGCGTTTAAATAATAGGTACAGATAACATAGCCACTCCCTGGCAGAGGTAGAACTTGAACATGGCTCTGGCTGGCTCCAGGAGGTCCTTGGCCCTGGAAGCGACCAGCATTCAGTCTCATTTAAAAAGGATGTGAATGTGACAGGTTTGAGTAACCATGTGATTAAAATGGTATAGAGATCAGTAATAATCTTCTTCACTTTAAAAATAGGTCGTTCTGACATAAAGGTTAAGAATATTACCGACATATCCCAGAAGACACTGAGAATTGCTGATCTTCAAGGTAAAACAAGTTACCATCTGGTCTTGCGAGCCTATACAGATGGAGGAATGGGGCCAGAGAAGAGCATGTTTGTGGTGACAAAGGAAAATTGTGAGTTAAATGTTGTCATCGAGTTGCTTTCCGAACTTAAGTGCATTGTGTTTCCAGTGATTTTTGTTTATATAGGAATGCCCCTTTTTAAAATTTCATATTTTGTTACACTTTTATAGTGGGTGGAGGGCAGTATTGAAAGGCCATGAGGTGACTTCATATTTATTCTTACCAGTTATTGCCTAATGCGTACTTAGGAAATTAATGAATTAAGGGTACCTCTGAAGTCTAGAGTTCTAAATTCATGTTGAACTTATATAACGGTCAACTGATTTAAACTTTTTTACCCGAAATATTCTGTGATTTTTGGCATATCCAGGGAAGAGTGTAAGAAATAGCCTTTAAAAAAAGCATAAAGCACAACACTCCTACATTTGAGATGGAAAGTAGAGAAGAGTGATGGACTTGACTAGCTTGTCAACAGCAAAGAACTTTCATTTTATCACGGGCTTATTCTCTAGCCCTGGGCTGGAGTTCATACATGCCCTTAAATAAAGGACCATGTGGAGATGGTTCTCAGCTGGGGGTGATTTTGCCTCCTAGGGGACAGTTGGCAGTGTCTGGTGACATTTTTGGTTGGTGCTACTGGTATTTGGTCATTAGAAGCCCAAGGACGCTGTTAAACTTCCTACAATACATGTGACAGCCTCCTCCCTGCAGAGCACACAAGAAAGAAGTATCTGCCCTAAACTATCAGTAGTGCCAAGGTAGAGAAACACTGCTCTGAAGAATTTAAGTGTTAGTATAAAAATTATTACAATACTTTTTAAGGTTATATTTTAATAGTTTTTCAGTTTCCCTGTAGCAGTTTGGATTTTTTCTTCAAATAATCTACTGACTTAAATATCTTATAATGCAAATGTATTCTCTAGTTCATACTAAAAATGTTGATTTTAATATGTGCAGTATTCTCTTTTCAGCTGTGGCATTGATTATTGCCATTCTCATCCCAGTGGCAGTGGCTGTCATTGTCGGAGTGGTAACGAGTATCCTTTGCTATCGGAAACGAGAATGGTAATGATTTACCCTTGCTGTTTTGTTCTTAAGGGCATGATTATTTAGTTTATGTGTTAAAAAATAAGTACAACTTTTTGGTGGAAACAAGGTAGTAAAAAATATTTGTATTGGTCAGAATTAATATTGGAATTAACATTAGGCAAGAACATGGCACATTATTTAAAGGTTTTAAAATTAACAAAGTAAAAGTGTAAATTTTTCCCTACTATATTTACTAATTAAAGTAATAGCAGTTGTACTAAAAAAATATTTATAGGCATAAATAGGTCAATAGCTATATGCAAGATTAAATGTAGTTTAATGATTGAGGTATCACTTGTCCTGGTGACCTATTTAGAAAATCTGGTCATTTATTCAACAAATAAGAATGACCCCTCCCATGTGAAGGGGAACATAGTGGTGAACTAAATAAGAATGGTCATTAGAATTATAGGATAGTGGGGAGGATGGACGTGAAACCCATAAGCGTTTAATAAATATATGGGTACAGATTGTGAGTGGGTGCTAGGAAGGGCACGGGCGGCATGAGGAGAATAGTGGGGAATCACGTCACAGGAGGTGGTCAGGCTTCCCTGTGGACGGTCCACTGCAGCAGGGTCCCAAAGGGGAAGGAGAGGGAGAGAATGCGCCAGGCAGAGAGAATAGATTCTGAGGGCCCAGAAACTGGAAAGAGCTTGATCTTCTGGAGAAAGTGAGAAGTGTGTGTCTGGGTGCAGCAGCGGAGGGAGTGGTGTGAGCTGAGTGAGGTGAGGCAGGGTAAGTGCGGGGCTCGGGAGAGAGTGCCTCGTGGTCAGCCAGCAGGAGCTGTCCTGGGCTGGGCTTGTGGCACCTGGCTATGTTCATGCATAGACTGTCCTCACTGGCCTTAAAAAGGCCGTCATTCATGATAAAGAAGAGAATGTACTCTAGCAATCCTGGCTTATAAATCAAAATAGTAACAGTTTAGAACTGTAGAATAATACCCTGTTTGGTAACCATATTCTCATTACCCAAAATCACATTTTAAAAATGATTTCAATACAAAAAAAAAGATAAAGTTAGGAGATAGTTTAGAAGTTAGAGCATTTCGAACTTACATTAACATTTCTTTTTCCTGCAGGAATTTCAAATAATAAAGTTTTTTAACAGCTATAAATATGATAGGGCACTAAGCAAATTTCGTTTTTGTTTGTGTTTAGTTTTTGCTCAAGATTAATAGCCTTCCTTTTTCTGATAATCCAGAGCCTGTTTTGGGCAGTAGAGAACTACATAATGCAAACATGTTCCCAAGTAGTTGACTGTGCTGAATCCAGTCTGCAGTATGAATATTTTGGCCATGAGTAATGCCTGTATTTGACTTTTGACTTGATAGCACAATCACCATTTTAATTCTTTGCTTTCCATTTCCATAAGATACTGTAGTTAGGACTAGAAGTACTGTTTCTGCTTTTCAGATAGGAACCTCTCAGTGCATTATATTGAAAGCTCTAGTGACTGATCACGCTGAAAATGATCTTCCATTTTTATCTCAGATATTCATTAGAGTATTCATATGAAACGTCAAAATAAGCCTGATAACTTATTTATTGTCTAATTGGTAATCTTATCATTATTAAATGTACTTAATCATCTTTATTTAAAGGATTAAAGAAACCTTCTACCCTGATATTCCAAATCCAGAAAATTGTAAAGCTTTACAGTTTCAAAAGAGTGTCTGTGAGGTAATCCTTTATTTTCTTACATTTACCTTTGAAGTACTGACTTCCTTTTTTTAGTTTTTTGTGAAAAGTTAACATGTCAGTGTCATCCAGAGTAAAATGTATTGAGAAAATAGCAGTGCTTGAACTGCTGAACTTCTAAAATTATTCGTTTTAAATTGTTTGTACATGGTCTTTTTTCACTACTGTTAAGACCAAGGAAAATACTGATATGTAGAAAAGAAAGTAGCTTTGCTCTAGTATGCACTACAGAATAGTAGAGACACATTTTTATGAGCAGCTGTGAAAACCAATATAAAATAATGCTTCTTTTTGTAGGAGAGGCACTGCAGCAGCTTTTCGTGGCATCCTAATCCCTGTTTTAAAACTTATTTCTAGGGAAACAGCGCTCTTAAAACATTGGAAATGAATCCTTGTACCCCAAATAATGTCGAGGTTCTGGAAACTCGATCAACAGTTCCTAAAATAGAAGATACAGAAATAATTTCTCCAGTAGCTGAGCGTCCAGAAGATAACACCGATGTGCGACCGGAAAACCATGTGGTTGTAGCCTATTGTCCACCGGTCATTGAGGAAGAGATAGTGAACCCAGGAGCGGATGAAGCCGGAGGGGCCTCACAAGTCATTTACATTGACATTCAGTCCATGTACCAGCCTCAGGCAAAACCGGAGGAAGAACCCAAAAACGACCCTGTAGGGGGCACAGGCTATAAGCCACAAATGCACCTCCTCGTTACTTCTACTGTAGAAGATCTGGCTGCAGATGATGATTTAGGCAAAACTGCAGGTTACAGACCTCAGGCAAATGTAAATACTTGGAACTTAGTATCTCCAGACTCACCTAGGTCCACAGACAGCAACAGTGAAATTGTCTCTTTTGGAAGTCCATGCTCCATTAACTCCCGACAATTTTTGATTCCTCCTAAAGATGAAGATTCTCCTAAATCTAATGGAGGAGGCTGGTCCTTCACAAACTTTTTTCAGAACAAACCAAACGATTAACAGTGTCTCCCTGTCACTTCAGTCTACCATCTCAATGAGCTCCTGTTGCCGGGTCAGCACTGGGCGCCTTGGAGGGATCCTGTGAAGTGTTGCTAAGCGAGGTGGACTTCACTCATGCAAGTTACACTGAAAGTGTTCATGTGCTTCTGATGTGGTCTCAAAGCCCAAACACAGTAACTCAGAAATTCAGTCCACACAACTCACAGTTTGGAGCTATTTGTGATTCGAGCCAAAGAATTCTCACATTGCTTTACCTTTAGGAAGCATTTCAATAACGGATACTGCCTGGTCCATACGTGCAAAACAAATCCCACAGCAACTGTATTCTGTTCTGTTGTTCATCAGGTTTTCTCATGCATATACCTTATGGAATTGTAAGCAGATTTGCAGGCAAGGGAGAAAAATGTCAGAGTAACAGATGATGTTTATTTGCCTGACATTTGCTCCATTCTAGATGAAAAACAAGCACAGATTTTAAAACTTTTAACATTATTCTCTATCCACAGCATTTAAGAAAACTAATTTTTAATGTATCAACAGCAACACCTATTTAGTGTTTTGTTTGATAAAGTATGTTGATTTCTGTGCCTACTGTATAATGGTTATCAAACAGTTTTCTCAGGGGTACAAACTTGGAAAACAAGCGTGACACTGACCAGCTCACATCAGAATCATGTTTTCTTGCTTTAGAAGATTTTTCATACCGTTCCATTATTTTTTAGCTTTTATGCTAGCTTCCCTTTGCCCTAATATTTAAAACTAAACTTCTAGGACTATAGATCTTAAGTTTTAAAAAAAAATTCATTGTTTTGTTTTTTGGTGACAGTGTCAACTTTATAAATATATGAGCAAATTCAATATTCCTCATAAGCATGTAATTCCAGTGACTTATTATTTGAGACGACTACTAAGCAATATCTGGCAGCATTAGCCGTCTGTATAGTTCGGATTGGCCTCAGTCCCTCCTGAGAAGACCACGCTTTGAGCCCCGGTTGCCCAGGCAGTGACGACCTCTGACCCCTTCTAGCAGATGTTCCTCCTCACTGTGCATCTTAGCAGTTCCTCCCTCTTAAAGGGTCATCAGTCCAGACTATCTGATTCAGTCCTCAGATTTTTACTAAAAAGATAATGCTTCTTATAGGGACAGTTACTCAAGGGCTATTTTATGTGGAATATCATAAGATGGCTTTGAATTCGTGGGCATACCCGTATTAAAGGTGCAGCAGTTGCTCTGGGAGTCGTCCAGAGTTGTGTCCTCACAGCATCCTCTGCCCACCGCTGGTTTTCATAAGTGATGTCTAGAATGAATGTGGTTCTTGGAAAAGCAAACTGAAAATCTAAAAAGTGTGTATTTTCCCTGCCCTCAGGCTGTCTATGTATTTTGAGTTAAGGCCAAAGTACTTGAAAATTTGGAAGATCTAAAGAAGTCAAGATATGCCTTTTTTTTTTTTTTATCATCTGAGGTTCTGTGATGTGTTTGCACATAATGGATCAGTTATTTTTTTTCTAGCCCATAATGTATCGTTGTAAAAACCATGTTGTGGAAAAAAGCCACAATAAGGGTGACAAGGGAGAAAGTCTGTTTAGGTACTCTGTTTATGAATCCTGATTTTAATTGCTAGGATTCAATTAAATTCCTGAGCTTCTTGATATATGAACATGTGGAGTGAAATACAATTAATTATGTATACAAATAGTGTAGTAAAACTACATAATAGCTCACAGAAATTTTCAACAATGAAAATTATATCAAACCAGAGCCACCTGTAAACAGTTCGCTCTGTCTTCTCATTTCTCCTGTTGGGCTCCTTCCCTTTGCTTCCACCCCAGACACTCAGACCTGGGCCTGCCTTCTCTTCCTGCAGAAGCTTGTCATTACCACACCCCTCTTGACCCCAACTCATGCCTTTTTCCCCATCAAAACTCACCAGTCGTGTACCTCCTCTCTTTAGGATAAGTGTTGGCCAAGGTAGAAGTTTACTGATCTAAACTCCACTAACCTGAGGTAACGGGAAAAGGCCAGAAGAGATTGTTTGATCTCTGCCATTAATGCATATGCGTTTCAACTGTGACCATCTGTATCCAGAGCCCTATCTAACCTACATTATGACTCATTTGTTTGGCTAATGGTGAATATCACCGGGGCTCTTGAGTCCTATCACTCCATCCAAGACTTCACAGCTTTTTCTGCATGAAAAAGATTCAGAGTGCAGCTTACCTGTCCCCTGCCTCTGGAGATCCATACGCCAGATCACTGGGTTAATGAGAAGCAGAGTTATCACTCTGTTAGTCTGGGCAGGCTCCTTATAACCTGTGATATGCTTAGAAGAGTGTGGTTTAGGTCTGAGGTCAAAACAGTTTTCCTTATCTTTTCCCGGTGAATTGAGGATTGCTAGACCTGCTCTACAGATGGGAAGGGATTACTTCCCAACCGCTGTCCCACCTGGGCACATGGGGACAGGGCGAGGGGAGGGAGCTGGGGAGAGAGAAAACACTGTCTGTCACATATCTCTGGTTGCTTGTGGCACTGGAGACCCTGGCAAACATGCACTGTTTGTCAGTGCCAGGACCATGCACATGGGTGACAGGTGGTCTAATAGGGCCTTTCTCTGTCCAGTCACATTAGCTCCTCTTTCTGGGGGAGGGCTAACTAAAGGCTGCTTAGAAGGGGAGGCTAGATGTGTTCCCTCAAGCGCTTCCTGACTGGGAGAATAATTGGGAAACCCCTCTTTCCTGCTAAAGTTTCCAACTAGAGCCCAGTCATTGGTTAGAAAATTCTAAATGTCTGAAGCAGAAGTATATCCCATTATGTCTTGATCAGTGCTGTGTAAAGGATACATTTTCATATCTCCTACAAGCCAGTTAACTTATCAGCCAGTTTCAGATCAAGCTTCCCTTGTGAGGAATGGAGATTCTGGTGGTCATTTTGACTGCATTTCTCTTGCGAGTGGCCATCTTAAATAAACTATTTAACATAAAAGTATTCTTGGAAGACTTAGCTAGGCTTTTGACATTAGACCTTGTAAATTATGTATTGCATGGATTAGCATCCGTATACGATTGAAGTCTTCAGTGTGCTGAACCTGTAGAAGCCTGGATTTGACATTATGGCCCGAGCATCTGGATAGTTGAATTGGGTGTTTATGTGCTTAGGTGATAGAGGTGCTTTGTTCCTGCAGCTTAGACACAGAGGCAGCCATTCACGGAAAAGTTTCAGCCTCATTTTTTCCATACCAGCATTGCTTTCATGGTTCATGGATCTGAAGGATTGCATTTAGAACATCTACTCCTCTTGCCCTCTCGGAAACTGGTAAAAGTCACATCCTTAAACCTTCATGCAACTTGTATTCTTGTTGGAAATTAGTCCTGTAATTTCTTAATTGTCTTCATACCATCCATATTTAAAGAACATTACAGGCTTTTCTGTATTTGAATAATTAGATGTAGTTTAGTGAAGGAGACTAGGGAACATTTTCTTCCAAAAGGAATTTGGAATCAATTTTATGATAGCTTGAAAGTACTCCCTAACCTGTCAATATGCAGAAAATGTTATCTCAAAGTTTTCTACTGCTCAGGCACATAACCAGATAAAACTTCTTTTTCTATTTAATTTTTACTGTTTTCTGTTTTGAACCATGTTAAAATTTGTATATCTTTTATAAAATGCCTTTTTATCCTTATTTTGAAAGTATAAAATTGGGCATCTCAGAAGTCAAATGTAGGATCATTAGCTAATCAATGGAAGTTCAGTCAATTTTTTATTGACTGAGTTCCATCCCAGAATGTGCAGATTCAACAGAGTTTTCCTGAAAGGTGGTATGTGTCAAGATCTAGCTTGCGTAGATCTGAGACCATTGGCTTGAAGATTCAAATCTACTCTAGAAGTGACTCCACAGTTTGAGTGAAAACTTGAGAAAGCCTCATGCAAACGCATCACTAGATATCTTATTCCAACCTAATTTTAAGTGTTCACAGTATCTTTTTATTTGATGGCTACACAACGTGGGACATGTTTGTACCAACCAAGTGTTTCTAGTAAATCAATAACACATTGATGTGTGAGCTTAACTGACTAGGATAAGCACTCATTCTCCTGATAAACTCTTTCTTCAAAGCATTATTTTAAACTGGTATTTCCTGCGACCATGCCCATCTTTATTTTTTATATCCAGAAGAAAATCTTTCACAAAAGAAGATGAGTTGTGACTAAACTTACTGGAAATGCAGCTTTTAGACATGACCTTAGAATATCATTGTTAATGGCTTGTTTTGAATTTGGTCTATTTATACCTCCGTGGATTATGTACCAGGGCTATTAATATTTAAACCTCTTATTTCAATAGGGTGGTGAGATTTTTATTCCTTTTCAGTTAGTACTTTTGTCTTAACTATTACATGATCATATTCATGTTAAGTATAATAGAAAGGAACTATTTTTAATGCTGATAATGGATTAAAGAACAATACTCTGTTCATTGAAATGTCAGGCTTTATCGTATATGGTAAAATTTCAGGGGATGTGATTTGAATATATCCAGACCCTTATAATTATGATACTGAGTTATGACAGGATTCTATTAATTTTAACCATGGGTAGCATTTGTTTCTTCCTCTATTAAGAATGTTAATATTTTGGATTATACATGTCCATGTTATCAAGAGAATTTACCTGTGCAAGACAAATTCTAACTGTGCAACATTTTTATGAAAATGAAAAGTGATGTTTTTAAGAGGGAAACCCTCTGAATTTTTTTTCCTATGCGCCAAGTGCCTAGTTGAAGAAACGTAGAAACAATAAATTCAAAAGCTCTTAAATACTAACCAAATACAAAACAGTAATAACTTATATTACTTTTTGGTTGCTATAACTGAATACCCTAAAAACAGAGATGTGAATGGGGGAAAAAATGACTGTTTAATTGATAAGGAATTGGTTTTTATTACATTTACATATATCTTCTAAGATTGCCTTTGCAGTAGCCAGTCAGAACTTTAAAACAAACAAAAACACTAACAGTATAGACCTTATGCTGCACTTAAGCCAAAAATACTTTGTATACCTGACTGAATGGCTCACTTAAATGTATTGCAATTTCCTTATACATTTAAAGTGTACTTCCCTTAAGAATTACTCCATTTTAAATGGGTAACTTTCAATTTCTGAACTTACTACTTTTCCTCAGCATTCCGGTGGTATGTTATAAAAGATCGTAAGATTTCTAGGTGGTAATGCAATTTTCATTAAAAAACAGGGACAAGTTAACTTTTAGGTTTAACCTTAACATTAGTATTTTTGTAGTTGGTCGTAGAAAACAGTACTGAATAATGATTTTCATAATTTTTTTTCAAATACTCTGTCCCCAGTTTGATTTTCAATACTTTTTCCCATTATTTATGATATATTCTTCAATTTAATTTTTTCCTTCCAACATAATGTTTCAGAAAAATGTGAATACGTTATGAATACAACACACAAAAAGAAACCCTATTCCATTCACTGTTGTGGAAGGGTAGGTATTACATGATACCCTGGGATTGGGATTTGTTTTATCCAATTATTTTCTCCAAAAGGAGCAAGGCATTTTCTTACATTTCAATTCAGAATTGCTTGAAAAAGATTGGCCTGGATAGAGAGACGTCCTGAATTTGAGATGGTGCCACCTTATGGTATGTCCAAAGGTAAAGTCATTTTAGAACACTCAGTTTTCCTAGTAGGAGTGTGTTACCTTTCTTTCCCTTTCATTAGCTGGCCACAAGTCAGAGGTCCTTATAATGCTAGGAAGTTACCATTTTTTACTTTCAAAATTGCATTATAGTGAATTACTGTTTACAAAATACACATACTGTGAACAGATACAAGTTTTTGTCTTTTATAAGGTTGTTTGTAGAATGAGTGGTTTTTTTAAAGGGGATGTTATATGTTAAATATTTTCAGTTTTTTATAAATACTAGTAAGTGTTTACTAATTTTTGTTTGGTCAGGTGTGTGCAAATGTAGCTGAAAGATAGGGAGAAACTGCAAATCCAGAACTGTTTCATTTTTCATTTCTTGAAATGTTACCACTACAGACTTTTTTTTTTTTTTAATCTGAATGATCATTTGTGACGTTCTGTACCTAAAATCGTGCTTAATCATATCAGGAAACATTTAAATATGCATATGCAGGAAGCAAACTATAGATTGCAGTATATTTGTGTGATATTCAGTCTGATTCACAAAAGTCCGAGTTTAATATGGAATAAAACAACTCCGCTTACAGAGACGACAACTGAAGTGTTTTCTATCTTATGAAAATTTGGAGATTATGTTGCTGTTAGAAGGAAAAATTTGGACATTTTATATCGTTGTAGAATTTCAGAATTTAGTTTCCATATCTTTTGGGAGACATGGTCAATAGCAAGAACATAGAATATAAGTAACCTATTACTAAGACACCTTAAATGTTAAACTAGTATGCTTGGCTGTTAACTCTAAAGATGTTACCTATGTTTGTTTTTAAAACATGCATGTATTTAACAATTTTATCATAGTATTGTCATGGAAAAAATAAATATATTTTCTTACAACTTACACTGACAGATTTGGGCATTATTTGGGGTGGTTTTTTTTTTTTTCCTCCTGTTTTAGGCACTTAGGAGAAGTGGCTCCTGCTTTGTTGTTGTTAATACTTCTGGTTCTATCTCATAAGTATTATAGTGGTTATGAAGCAGTCACTTAGGGCTCTGACTAAATTTTTAATATTTTAATATATTGCTATGCCATTGATATAACCTTCCATAAGTTTTCTTAAATCTATATTCTATTTACCAGACAGGTTACCATAAAATAATCGGATAGTGGGGAGCCAACATTGTAAAACACATACTAAATAAATACTGGCCCTTAAAGTATGGTTTTTAATTGTTCTCCTCTGAGGATAACCTAAACATTTCTTGAAATTCTAGAAATATATCAAAATTTTATTATCAAGTTTTTGAATTTGGAAATATAGTCATTGATTCAGCAAAACCTCAGTAATTTTAAAGGATGAAGTGATCTTAAATAGAATTTCATAAGGGGAGAAATTAAGTCTTCAGTCTTACGTAGCCTACGCTCACCCAGAGTAACAACTGATGTATTATGAAGAAACTGTAGACCAAATTTAAATTAACTGTGAAACACATGTTACTATTTAAGTACTATTTAAGAGCTCATACATGTGGTCTGTCCTTTATGGAGACCTCAGTGCATATCTAGTTTCCCAGATGGTGAGTTCTTGAGCCAAAATGTATAGCACCATCAACCCCAGGAAGTTTGAAAGGATCGCAAGGAGAGGAATGATGTAGTTATTAGGGGAAAGCAAAATAGAGGTGTATGAGTAATGTTTTTCATGTATGGTATTCAACATCACACTAAAATGTTAGCGTACAAACAAGTTCATTACAAAAGGCCTGTGTAAGAACTGGTTTTCAATGGCCTATAAATTTGATCCATTACCCTTCCCCCGGAGTGACTAATAATAGAATTGAATTAAAAGTACTTATTCAGTCTGCAAAAACCAGTGAAGTTGAAGTAACAAGAGATGTCTTAAACTGATTTGGGATTAAACCTGAGATGATTTTTATCCCAGAGTAATTACTTTCAGATTAAAGAAACAAGAAAAGCTTTTAAGGATGATTTTGATAGAAACTGTTAAGTGGGAATCATGTTAAAATGAGTACGACTGCCGTGCATGGAGCTCGTAATTATCCATCCCCACAAGTTTGCAAGATGAGAAAGAATTTCAAGTCTCAGCTGACATTGAAACCTTTTCCCCCTGCTGTTCCCAGCCAACTTGATCTCGGCCGCAGAGCTGGGTCTTCACTCGACTCAGCCTTCAGAAGCAGGGCGGGTCTGGTTCTCTTCCTGGCGCTAGGCCTTGCACACACACCCCACCCACATTTTCCTCGAGTTGATGGAGAGGCAGGAAGCCTTGAGGAAGCAGAGCGTTACCACGTGGCCCTTCCTGGTCCCCAATTGCCCAAGGACCAGTGCAGACGACGCACCCTCTTCAGAGATGTACCTGGAGTCTGACTTTCTCAATCACCTTTTGTGGCTCCTTTCCTTTTCTGTGGCTTCTGCAGGTGTCACGCCCCGGGCAGCGGCTGCCTCGTGTGAGCTGCGCAGCCCTGGCTCCCAGCCAGTTTCACCACCACTGACTACCTGGGCGACCCCGGAGAAATTCCTCCACCTCTCACCTCATTGACCTCAGCTCCGAGCTGTGGGTCTTGATCACCTACCTTTGCGCAGTTGCGGGGATGCCGGGTAGCGGACACAACGCTCCCGACAGAACAGATGTCGGGTTGTTACACGCTCCTCTATCCCTTGAGAAACCTCAGGAGCACCTCCGACTTTCTGACCAGCACCTTAAAGATGGAAATGCCTTAAAACTGGCTTAGATGCGCCTTAGGTTAGTGACATCTCTCAGGTACCCAGAGGGGAGTTAGCCAGCAGGAGGCCTGCTAGTTAAAGCACGGGATCGCTTCCCATGGGACCCGATGCTGTAGCCTTCACCTTTCTTCACTTGGTTAACTTCCGGTCTCCTTCTAAGCGACACTGCTCAGTTAAGTCTTTCCAGGCTCCTGGGAGCCCCATCGTCTGCCTTCCCAGCACGCCCACCTCTCCGCGGTCCGAGCACACTCCTAAGGCTTCGTTTGATAGCAGGAGTCGAACGGCTGCATCCACAGAGCTTAGCGTAGTGTCCGCCGCATCACAAGGGCTTGATGAATATTCTTTAAACAATTGCGCCTTGAAAGAAAAAGCAGTTTAATATGTTTCCCTAGATATTAGAAATGTTATCTTACAGAGAGGTGACATGCCTGTGGAAGAGTCTCCAAGGATGGAGAGACAGGGCAGTCCTCGTGGAGCTGGCATGCCTCGGAAGAGGAAGGAGTCTTCCCAGGTCATCTGGGAGAAGATCCTGCTGTTCGTGGTAGATGCTCCAGTATTTGTTGCATGCAGCTACCCTTTGTTCTCCTCAAAGGAGATTTGCCCTCATCCTGTTATCTCTTTGACAAGAGCAGGTAGGGGATAAATGGGCTTTATTGGAAGTGACCACAGGTTAGGGCCCTTCTCCCACCCACTGACTATTCCCCACCTCCTCCCGCTTTAAAACGTATTTCACCCTCTGTCGGGTTCTCTCCATCCTTCCAAGTGACAATTTGCATCATCAAACGATTCGTTCCTGTCCCCATCTCTCTCTCCCCAATCGCATATCTGCTCCTCTAGGAGACAATCCTTGCCCCATCTCCCAGGCATTTACTTGATGGGCAGGTGCCCTGGTACTTGCTGCAGGCTGCACTGGGCTATAGTCTCATATTCCACCCAGAACTGACACATAGCTCTCCTCTGCACCGAAACTCTCAGGCCAGACGTCCCCAAAGAGCTGCACCCATGATTTCAGGGTCCTCCAAGTCTACAGCCTTGCATTCAGAGAGAAGAGGGCGCCCTTCCTCCTGGCTCCCAGGGAGGACTCTGGTTGGCCTAGCCTGTGTCACGTGTCCATCGCTGGTCCAGTCGTGTGGCCCAACAGAAGTTCTATTCAAGGGCCACTTCCACAAGTACCACATCGTTAGACTTGGAAGAGGACCAGTCCCCCAAAAGAAGGAAGGTGATATGCTGAGTGGACAGAACAGTAAATCGGCACTATAGACTCCCTGAAGAAAAGCTAGAGAATAGATAAAAGGAAAAAGAAAAAAAATCCCTCAACCTTCTCATGCAGCATTAGCTATTTTTAACGTTTTACTTTTTGTCCTTTCAGACATTTTTCTATGTGAATGTGTATGTATATATATATTTACACATATTTTCATATGTTTGTACCTGTATGCATATATATAAAATTATATTGTATATTCTATTTTGGAACTTGATTCCTTTTTCTTTCTTTTTTTTTTTTTTTGT